>NW_007579062.1:146384-168259 GCF_000690725.1 Stegastes partitus | reverse complement strand
CAGCTATTTGTCTAATTCGACATTCATTCATTCCTGTATTTATTTTTTTAATATATATTTCTACATTTCTGTATTTTTATATTTGTTCATTTAGTTTCAGTTCCACAATTATTTGTTGACATAGAAATGAGTCTAATGAAATAAATCTATAAAAGTGTGTAGAAATGTATGAAATGGAAATAACTGTGAAACATAAAATAAATAAAATATATATGGATAAATAAATGTCAAATGATTAAACGTAGAAACACTGAAGCAGAAAAGTGGAAACTCAAGACATCATTTGAATTTCGTCCTGTTTCACGTCCAGCCTGTAATTTTTCTGTATTTCTTTCTGGATGTAACGACCTGCGCAGCTTTAATCAGTCATTAGGACTCAGGTCGGCGCCCTCATCAGTCACAGCTGCTCACTTTAACCGAATTACCTCCGACCTGCTCGTTAATCCTGTTTTCTGCTAATCCCTCGTCTAGACTGATCTCGATCAGCCACACGGATGATGTGAAGCGGCTCCGTTTACGCCCAACACGCCTTCACCGTGTCCACGTCCAGGAAGTGAAGCCTGGTTTGTCTTCAGTGTGCGTTCACAAGCAGCTGCGCAGAAACTGTTCACGATGGTCAGCCATGTTTTGATCACGTGATCTTTAAACCGCCGATAAACCAACCTAAAACCAACGACTTCCAGATCAGTCGAGGACGTTCTTGATCCAAGACATCGTCGCATTTAAGCACGATATTACGTTATAACGAGATATTTCACATCATAGGGAGATATTTCCATGTTTTAAAAGGTATTTCCACGTTATAACGAGATATTTTATGTGATATTTCAAGTTTTAACAAGACGTTATCACATCTTAACAAGAGTTTTAACATCTTAACAAGATATTTTTCATGTTATTTGGAAGTTTTTCATGTTCTAAGAAGATATTTTTACATCATAAAAAGATATTTTCATGCTAAAGAAGATATTTGTATGTTATAGGAAGATATTTCACGGAATAAAAGGATAGTGTTCATGTTCTAAAGACGTTTTTTCGTGTTGTAAGAAGACACTTCATGTTCTAAAAAGATATTGTCATGTTATAAGAACATATTTCATGGAATAAAAAGACATTTTGATGTTATAAAAATACATTTTTCAAGTTATAAAATGGTTATTGAAAAATATTTCATGGTATAGAAAAGTTATTTTCATTTTATAAATCGATATTTTTCATGTTATAAAGAAGTTTTTCCGTGTTGTAAGAAGACACATCATGTTATAAAACGGTATTTTGATGCTATAACGAGATATTTGATGTGATATTTTAAGTTATAACAAGACATTGTCACATTATAACAAGATATGTTTCATGTTATTTGGAAGTTTTTCATGCTCTAAGAACATATTTTTATGTTATATGAAGATATTTCATGCTATAAAAATGTATTTTCATGTTGTAAGAAGACATTTCATGGCCTAAAAAGACCATATTTTCATGTTAGAACAATGTGCTATGAGGTATTTGATGCTATAAGAACATATTTCATTTCATAAAAAGATAGTTTTCATGTTATAAGGAGGTTTTTTCATGTCGTATGAAGATATTTCATGTTTTAAAAGATATTCTGACAGCATAAGACCACGTTTTTACATCATGACAAGATATTTTCAACTCATATTTCATGTTATAACAAAACATTATTTTCAAGACTGTTGTAGTTAGAAAACCGTTTGTCTAAATTATTGCATATTATTGCGTTATAGTTTCTTGCAAACTAGTTCAGCAGTAATAAAAGTTGCTGTGTTGCCCTTTGCTCTGCCGTCTATCAGTTTAACTCCATGACTCAGATCAGATTGTGTTCCTTCATTGACTTGGAGCCACTGGAGCTGCAGCATGTGACGCATTTACCCTTTAATAATAATAATGATTTAAAATATTCAACCTTCAAGCATCAGCTCCTCAGATTCTGATGAACACGAGTTTCACATCAACGACAGGAAAAGATAACTTTAATTTGGAACTGTGAGTAATCGGAAGATCGATGCTTCATTTCCGCTGCGTCTGTTTCTATTATTTTTAGCCCACTGTTCATGTTCATCGTGGCCGTTTTACAGTTTCGTGTTCAGTCATCACTACCTGTCTGACGAGTCTCCTGGAGCTCAGCGGACTTTCCCTCGTTGTGGTCTGAGGCCTCATTATCGGCGGTCTTCATCTTCAATGATTAGAATCACAATTAGGAATTTCTACAGTACTATGACTACATTTAATTTAAAATCCACATTTTAAACCTTCTGTGCATCCGGCTGGATTTCCGTGGACCTGATGCTTACTCAGTCTAATTCCTGGAAGGCTTTGTCTAGTTTTGTACGTAAAAATATGGACGACTGCAACATGCAAACATGATTTTCTTATATGCGTCCACATTAGCATGCTAACTAACTTCTTTTAAGCTAACGTAGGTTAACTAGCTTGTGCACTAGAATGCAGAACAACTATAAAATAATAGTTTATGATATTATTAACATGTATTTTTTGGACTTACCATCCCATATTTCAGAATTAGGAGTTAGCCTCCCAATGAAAACCATTATGTTCACTTAATTTGCAATGCTAGTTAGCCTGATGTCAACTTTAAAAAAGTACTTCTAGTAATATACTTTACATTAAATTAACTCTATAATAAGTGGTTGTTTGACATCTCTAGAACTGTGCTTCATCTGCTGGTTGTCTGAATCCAGTTCTGCAAAGTTAGCTGCCTCCCTAGCATCAGCTAGCATTACACTGAAAAACAGTACAAGCTATGCATGTTTCATTAACAAAAAAAAAAAAAAAGGAAACTTCCATTGGCTAAAAAATTCATCACAACCTGAATGAAGCATGTTAAAGAACATCGCTAGCAGCTAATGTCACAAGTTAGAAAGAAGCTAACGTTAGCTTTCTTAAATCTCAAGCTACTACACCTCTTTAAGCTAATGTTAGCTTATTTAACAAAAGGTATTTTAAGTATTTTTCTAAATCGTTAGTTTCTCTCTTTTGTCCATATTAGCTTACTAAATAACGTCTTTTCAGCTAGCATAAGTAAATTAGCTTGTGTACTACAATACCAAAACTTTGTGCTAGCTATTAGAACTTCACCTGCTGGTTGTTTGAGTCCAGTTCTGCGAAGTTAGCGTCCTCTGTCAACTCTTCTCCTTGTTTTAGAAGACATTTCCTATTGTGAGCGGCCAAAATTAGCATTACATTAAAAAACAAAACAAAACAAAACAAAACAAAAAAAACACAACCCGTCATCTCACAATGGAAAAATAAGGCGACTCATATCGGCTACATCTGCTCGTAGCTTGCTATTACACCTCTTTAAGCTAAACGTTAGCTTGCTAACTAACGGCTTTAAAGCTAAAGAGAGTTAATTAGCCCGTATGCTAGAATGCAGAACTATTACAAAATGACATGAAGGATTGAACTAACAGATTTGAATAACATATTTAACAATTAGAAGTGATTTACTTGATCAGCAGGCTCTCTGACACTGAATAAAACATTGCTAGCAGCTCAAAGAAAGAAAGAAATGGAGATGCTAATGTTAGCCTGAAAGAAGTTGATTAGCAAACTATCGTGGGTCAGAAAAAAGAAGCTAACGTTAGCTTCTTTCATATCACAAGCTATTATGGACATCAGTGCTAGGTTCTTCTGTGAGCTTAACGTTAATTAGCTTGCAATATGAAAGAAATGATGTTTGCTTCTGAGAGGCTAATTAGCTTGTGATTCTAAAGGAAGGAATGTTTGCTTAAAACAAGCTAAGTAGCTATGAAAGAAGCTAACGTAGGTGTTAGCTTCCTTCACATCCAAAGCCAACACTGTCAAAAAATACAGGTTGGATGGTTTAATGTGGTCCAAACTAAGCATTTATGAACTACTTGCATGTTTTTTATTATTATTAATAAACAATAATAATAATAAACTGTAGTTAATATACTTTGAATAGCGTTTTTCATGTAACAGATGCAGCTTAGTTTTTTTTTCCACCAGTAATATTAAAACAGAATACATAATAAAGTATTTATTTAAAAATTACCAAAATGTATATATTAATGCAGCCAAAAAACAGCAACAAAACAACGGAGAAGCAGAAAAAAAATGCAGAAAATGTGCTGTTAACGAGGCAATTTTTGAACCTTTCTTTAAGTTTGTAGTTGTCCATGAAGAACACGTGATGAGAATCCTGCTTCATTCAGTCAGACTGCAGAACTTTAGGCTTTGGTTAAAAAAATAAACAGAAATTGAAAATCATCATTAGAAGGCCCATGTGAACGACAGTCTGCATTGATGGTAGCTTTGGTACCCACATTTAAAGTTGTATATCTCATCTTTGTTGACATATTTAGCAGTAATTAAATGTATTAAAAACATAAAACTCCCTTATAAAGTCGATCTCCTTCTCCTTTTCAGTATTTGCACATCACACAGCAAAGTTCAAAAGCTCAGTCACTGTCTGAGTCACTGATGTTGGACGTACGCAGGAGAAAAATAAAGTAAAACAGAAAGAAACGCGACAAGACGTGTTTGACCACTTTGGTGATTTAATTCCTTTGACGCACATGAATGACAGTCACGAGCAAACGTCTTACAAAACTTCCTCATGCATCAGTTACAAAAGTACAAACTGAAACAACAGTTTCCCCGCCTTACGCAACGCGGCGGCGGCCGACTATTTTCAGGTCAGACCGCTGTTGTTCTTCCCTCATGGAGTCTCCCAGTGAATCACAACACAGGCGGTCATGAGGTGTCGGAACAAGTGATGTTTATTATATACAGAGCAGCCCGGAAATATTGACTGTAAATGATAAGACACGACGGAATGTGAGCCAGAAATAAAGAGGCGTGATGCTCGCCGGCCTCACCAATCACCTCATCTCACTCCGTTCCCGACAAAGGTTGTGCAAAAGGTGACGCAGCCTTCGGATCTGGAAAAACGAAAGCCTTAATCCGGCGTTAACGTCCAGGCGGCTGCAGTTGTAGGAAGTTTGTTTTTAGTGACCACTCAAGTGCACAACTTAAAGCTTTAAAGGGTCGTTCTGCCCAAAATATGCAGTTAAAGTACAAAATACGACTAAAGTTGAGCAGCTGCTAATTTGGGGAATCCTGAAAAAGAACGAGCATCATTGGGGGAATTAAACATTTTGACAGACTTAAATTAGGCCTAATCTGAGTCCTGGACCAAAGACTTTTCTGTCTGGGTTTAATTTGTGTCGATGAAAGTTCTTTATATTGGAAAAAAAAGCCATCCCATAATACCAAACAATTCCAGAATCAAGAGACGGTCTGATAGCTTGTATTGTGGTCACAGCACTGATTAACAGACATTTCTAATTAACATTAATACAAACCCCAAATCGCGCTTCGTTAAACAAGCTAACTTTTGCAGCGAGTTTTCATTAGCTTGTAGACATCTCGTTGACATGCTAGCAAGCTAACAGCAACCTCGCTCACCAGCTGAAGACATCCAAACTGTTTAGCTAACTTGATTTAAACTGTGGATTCACGCTGTGGTTGTCCATCATGGCCGGGTGGCACAAAACAAAACACGGGTCCTAGAAACGTGGTCCTACAACTGCAGCTGCTTCCACACGGTGCTCCCAGCAGGGGGCGACGCCTCCGCTTGCTAAATAATCACAGAAGTCAATGAGAAAACGACCAACTTCTCGCTCGATTTGCAACCTCGGTAAACGTTTTCCGTACGAGTCTAAAGATGTTCAAGAGGAGGAAAGAAAGAATATTCACATCTTAGAACCTGTAACCCGAGAAGGTAGACTGTTTTTTTTAAAAAATACTCAAACCGATTGATTGATTATCAAAACAGCTGGTGATTAATTTAATGGTGATCGTTCTCAGAGCTCTCGACGTGAATCACGGTGGCGGGTTGGTTTAGTCCTGGTACCTAGACTAGATCAGAATCTTTATTATATATGATATATAACAGAAGTAGTGAAGTACAGAAAGAGTCAACCTTCTGACGGTGCTTAAACACATCATGTGTAACGTGTGGCTACGTCAGGACAAACAACATCTTTTCCCTTTAGTCTATGATTAAAAAATAAACAATCTGCGTCTTCTTCCGTTTGTCCCTCTGTGCTTCCCTTACAATTAAAGCAAACACCAACACTTCACTGGTGAAAACTGCACTAATGGTGCAAACAGTAGCTTGAATTACGGCATCACATCGAATGTGTCGCCCAGTTAACCGTCTAAACCCCGAAAATCAGCTTCCTGACCGTCCCTGAACGCATCGCGAGCAGTTCCATCGGGAAAATGTGCCAAATCTAACCCAAAAAAAGTTCAGATGTTAAATTAAAATCTCGTTAATATTTTTAAAAAAACAAATAATAACCGTTTGTACCAGACAGATGAGCTGCAGGCAGCGTTTCCACAGAGCACAGAGGAGACGATTAATAAAACCTACTGGATCAATAAATAAATGCAGCCAGTGAGCAGAGGAGCTGGTGGCCGATACATCCAGCTGATGGAGGAACATCTTTCTACAGAGTCTGTAAGAAGGTAAATAGTTTAATTGTTTTCCAGTGTTGTTAACTCCAGTGAGCACTCGGTAGACATACTGACTCCATGTTGTTGGAACATCTGTAAAATAAATACGTTTTGTTTACATAGTTTACGTCCAGACATGTCTGAGTTCTGTCTCAGGACTTCATACGAGAGGAAAACTGTAACAGGAGCCCAAAAAACAAAAAAAACGTCCACGAAGGTTGAGAGGGTGAATATCGGAGTGCATCGGCCTTCGTTCCCGACTAACGCGAGCCGCCTGATCCGAGTCAGCACTGAGTGTGTTTGCTTTGTGTTCGCTGAGCCGACGACGGACAGCAGCAGCTGAAACTCCCTCCGAACAAACGGGAGTCGAGGGATGCCAAAACCGCAGCGACCGTAAAGCCGGGTCAGGGGCCAGCGAACGCATCCTATTTCTGAACGGACGGCTCGGTCGAGGAAACGACGTACGCAGAGTTGAGACGTGATCGAGTGAAAATGTGCACATCGGGGTTATTTGGTGATTTACCCGGTGTTCCCTCATCTACTACGTGGTTTAGTGGTTTTTCTACACTTGCTGCTGAAGCTTTCCAGCTACAGTCGTGGCACTAAAAGGTGCTTTTTGTGATTCAAATAAGAAGACATTCGGTGGAATCTTTGGTTGTGGATCCAAAGCCGTGATGGTGAAGTTTAGGCACAAAAATGACTCGTTAAGGTTAAAAGTCCTCCTTCAGCCGCCTCACGTTGGTAAAATAAGAACTGCTCGATTAAAGTTGGGGAACAATTATAGTCATAATTAAAAAAAACATTGTTGAAGTCTGATGTCTGGTTGACCCGTCCATCCACCCCGACCTCCTCCACACACAGAAACAAACCACTACATGTATCACATACGTCTGCAGGTCGACTTTCCGTCTGATCTGACTTCCTGCAGGATTCATCCACCGGTTTGTTCGTCATGTGTGACTCCCGGGAACATGTATGACAAGATAAAGAGCAGCCGAATCAAAGTGAAACAAAAAAACAACAGGTTTCATATTTCGTACAGTCGTCCCTCCACGCTTCAGGATTGATTGTATTGTTTGTTTTGGAGGTTTTAAATGGGTTGGCGCCGCCTTATTCGTCACCCTGGGGCTACATTTCTAAATATCGGAGGCTCAATGACGTTAAAACGTGAACAACATTGCGTCGCACGTTCTGCCTCTCCGCCTCAGTGATGCGTTTTCTCTTCACAAATCCAAACAAGACTTTTCTAATCACACAGCTGGCGATGGGAGGAGACGAGTAAACATTGACGAGGACGACTGATGCAACAAGAGATCAGAAGAAGTTCAGCTGGTGGTTCATCCCTCACTAACCAGGGATGTTATGTTTGCCAGCAGCAGAGTTAATTAAACTAGAGGGACGTGGGTTAATGATTAGAAGGATCCGGCTGTTTCTTCAACCAGAAATTCAGCCTGAACCGTCCGTCGGGATTTTAGTTTCACTTTCAGAGCAGCGGGGTTCAGTGACCTGTTGGCTCGGACTGAATGCTGGCGTTAGAGGAAGAACGTCAACTGTTTTCTTCACGCAGTAAAAACGCCGTCAAAGAAAAAAGCTCACGGAGGTTTTCGTCAACATAACGTCCTGACGTTTACTTCCAGGAGGAGTTTTTCAGTCTGGTACAACACCGGACAGATAAATGTCACACAACTTTAAAAACTTTTATATTATTTTAGAATATATTTTGATCTGCGAGTGAGGCTCTGATCTTCCCGTCAGCACGACGTTAGTGTCCACAAAGTGATTTTCTTTTGCTGTAGATAATTATTATATTTATTTTACATTCTAATTATAACATCATGACATATATCAGTGATTTGTTGAAGACGATGTTCTTGCAGATTATTTATTTAAAGTAGGGATGTATCGGCGACCATGTTGGTGTCGGCCGATATTAGTGTTCTTTCTGATTTTTATCGGTATCGGTGTGATGAACAAATTTAGCCGATGATTGTCTAACATCAGCACCTTCGTCTCTACGTTCGATATCGCTGCTGTTTCACAGATGTTTTGACTTAAATGTTCCTTTAACGTTAAATATGTTAAAATATGTTTCACCTTTGTTAATAAAGAAGACCATGTGGTCTAATTTGGGCTTCTTTTGAATAGTTTTCCCATTCTCAGTGCTTATTTATACTCATCTTTTAATGTGAACAAAAATTAAATATCGACATCGGCGATATCGGTTATCGGCGATATCAGAAATCTTCATATCAGGTATCGGCCAGAAATGTTAACATCGTGCATGACTAATTTAAATACAGTAAATAACAGAGGAAAAAAAGCAAAATTCATTCTGTTCTTGATTTGCTTTGCTCTCAAAAAGTACCAATAAAAATAAAGCACTGGATCGAAACGGCGACGATAAAAGCTTCACATCCCGGCTTCCACTTTTTGTGTTTTTATTCAGATTTGTCTTTTAGTCAAAGTTGTTTTTGGTTAAAGGTTAACAAAATATTAAGACTTTGCTATGATTTTTTTGCAGCAGGAAAACTCAAAAACAAACCGGTGGATGAATCCGTCAGCGATCAGATCGAAGTATTCCTGTTAGCGAAACGTTCGGCTATGTGGCTAATTTTTGTGTTTAAGTCAGACTGAAAATAACGAAAAAGTTTACGTAAAAATCTGCCTTTTTTTTCTCTTGAAAGCTGCAGCAAAATGACCCTTTTTGCTCTAACATACGCCGTTTTTATGCGAATCCTTCCTTGTTTAAATCTCTACGATGAAAGTGCAAAGTTAGCATGACGCGTTAATGTCGAACAATGAAACCGGATTTCCCCGAATCGTCCGTCCGCATCACGATTCCTGATGCAGCAGTAAACTAACCAGTAAACGTTAAAAATGAGGAATGTCCATTAAAATAAAACCTGAAAAAAGAAAAAGAACAAATCCCACATTAAAAATAAAACATATTTAGGTTTGTAAAAAAAAAAAAGAAAAGTAAAAAACACGTTAAGATGAACTTTCGTCGAGTCAAACATCGAAAAGGCCCGAACGGATCCTCGACACGCAGCGACTATAATACTTTAGTGTTTGTATGTTTCCCTAGCGGCGGGCGGACGGTACCGGCGAGCGGACTCAGACCCGGATTCTGAACATGCCCTGGCTCAGCTGGAGGCGGAACAGCCGGCAGTTGGCGATCCTCAGCGAGGCGCAGGTGGTTTTCGACAGGTCGCTGGGCAGCATGGGTTTCGTTCGCTGCCACGTCCCGGTGCTGCGGCGGAACTCGCGGATGTAGTCGAAGCTCGTACCTGCAGAGGAAAAACATCAGACTGAGTGACCGGCCGGCAGCGGCTCTGCTGGATGTTTCCACCAGTTTGTTGTAGTTCTACAGACCCGTGTCCAGGTCTCCCACCACGTAGATGCTGGCGCCGATGGGCACGGCGCCGTACACGAAGGACGAGCTGGTCTGGATGCACAAACTCTGGTCGTCCAGGAACATCCACCTGCAGCACAACACGCAGTTTCTTCACTTTAAAACCATAAAGACGCCTCTTTCCACCTGCTCACACACCTTAGGTTAGTGTAAGACATAATATTAATCAGATATCAGTGTTTCTGTGTTCCTGCCACGTCTGAAAATGTAAATTTATTCACTTTTTACTGGATTTATTTTACACGAGTTTTAAAAATAAATCACTAAAATGTTCCTTATGAACTTACTTTTGTTTTCTCTGCTGCTGATTTTGACGAAATTGAAGAAATTTCCCTTTTCTAACGAATTGTTGTAATATTTTCTCATATTTGTGAAACACACGTCTTAGTTTTTTTCTTTTTTGGTGTTTTTTACCTGGATTTTTAAAATTTAAATCCTTCTTAATTTTTTTCTTTTGTGTTTATCAACTGTATGTTTTTTTTTGTTGTTGTTTTTTTGTCTTTAAATCCTTAACTGCTTAATTTTTTGGTGTTATTTAACTGTATATATATAGTTATTTTAAATCTTCAACTCTTTCAACTTTTAAATTATTTTCTTTTGTGTTTTTTAAACTATTTTTTAAAATCTTTAAATCCTTAACTTTTTTCTTTTTTGTTTTTTTTTAACAGTTTTTTTTAATCTTTAAACTTCTTTTTTTTTCTTTTTAACTATGTTTTGTTTTTAATCTTTATATTCTTAACTTCTTTTTTTGTGTGTGTTGTTTAACTGTTTGTTTATTTGTTTATTTTATCTTTAAATCCTTTTTCAAATAAAAATGTAAAAATTCAATTCATTTACTTTTGCTATCTGGACTTTTTTGTTAATTTATATATTCGCAACCACAAAATGTTATCCAAACTAGTTACTGAATTAATGATTAATTAATGAATTAATGATAATTAATTAATTAATGCTAATTAGCTATAATCATGTGTGTCTGTCTGTTTAAACCACATCTGTCCATAAACAACAGATTTGACTGAAATATAAGACGGGGATGTTAAACATTTAAATCTTCTGTATTTGTGTTCTTCCATCTGTAACAAAGGAATTTTAGAATGTAAAATGCGCCTCTATATCTATTTTCAGACCATGAATATAAATATAACTACCACAGTTCTGAATTCAGAAGTATTCAGCTCTCTTTTTGGGATTCATTTTTCAAAATTCCACATCGAAATCAACGCTCCAAACGAGCAGCTCGCTGGAGAATGATGTTTAATTATAGACATATATTTTTCTGGAGCACCGACCTCCTCATCTCGTCGTGGTAGAACTCCGACTTGCAGGTCATCATGTGTCGTTGTTCTGGGTTTTCGTTTTCTTGGCTCCTGACTCCACCGAACACGTAGAGCTCCTGACCGACGCCGCAGGCCACCGAGCCGAACCTGAGCGGGAGGAAAAACTAAAATCCTCAATCCTGATATTCACATACTAGTACATAACACATACAAAAGGTGAGTGTGGTGTGTTTTGTGTCTCATTTCTGTCATCGTGTGTCTCGATTTTATTGGTTTTTGTCTCGTTTGTGTCGTCTTGTGTCTCGTTTCCTTTCGGTCGTTTCGTCGTATTTTGGTCATTTTGTGCATATTTGGTAAAGTTTTGTCTCTGCGTTCACTTTGTGTCTCCTGTTGGTTGTTTTCTGAATCATTTTTGTCATTTTGTGTGTGTTTTTTTTCATTTCAGACATTTTTGTGTCTTTGTGGTCGTTTCGTCTCCACATACCTTCGATATTTCACTATCTTTATTGTCTTGTTTGTGTGATTTTGTCCGGTTTGTGTTGTTTTGTGTCGTGTTTTTGCGGGTTTCTGTCTCATCGTTGTCACTGTGTGGCTTGAATTTACCATTTTGCGTCTTGTTTTGGTCATTTTATGCGTCTTTGGGGCAGTTTTGTCTCTTTGTGTTCACTTTGTGTTCACTTTTTTGTTGTTTTCTGTCTCGTTTTGTGTTTTCAACCTGAAAACTCTCTGAATTTTTGTCACACGGTTGTCGGTCGCAGCTGAGTCAGTCGTGACTTCTTGGTTGTGTTGAGGAGAGCAGAATTTTTCATTTTTTATAGAATCTGTTTAATGCAAATGGTTTATTTTTGGAGAATTTTTAAATATACGATGTAGAAATAAATGTTATTTTAATGAAATATCACAATTTTAAAGTCAGATTTGGTTATTTATTTCCCTAACAGGAACCCTTCACCCCACATGATACATTCAGGGACCATCGGAAAGTTGAAAGTTTTCACAATTTCTGGCAGATAAATGGTGTCATTTTGGTGTTTTTTTAAAAGCCACCAGCAGGCCTTGGGGTTCAGACGTGTTGGTACCGACTACTGATGTTGTGACACTGTGGTGAAGAAGCGTCCGTTCTAACGAAACGACGCCACGCACAATTTACACAACTCTGCACTGACAACCAGGCAGCGTGAAGGACGACTCATTCCAGAAAACTCCGCAAAACACGAACGTGTTTGGACCAAACAGGGTGCAGCGAGTCCGTCGCACGTCATTTAACATTTCAACGATGCCAAAGAGAAGTCGCTGGCCACCAGCGAGTCGACACGCAAAGCGAAACCCTGAATGTTTCTCCTGCCGTGACCACAGCGCGACTCAACGGCACTTCCTGATCATGGGGTCCGATAAGATGGTGTGACTGTGGCGAGGGAAGTCAAACAGAAACTAAAACTGACAGATCTGAGAGCATGACAGCGACCGCGGAGGCATGTTTCATTTCCTGTTGTGCAACAGAAACAAGCATGTTGTGCCACCGAGTTTAGGACGGTAACACGAGACGGTGTCGACGGTAAACTGCTCGCATGTCGTCTGATCGAACCGTAGATCCGGTTTCTTTTGTCCACAGCGGCTTCAGCGTTTACCGTCTTTCTTTCAGAGGACAAAGGCCCGTCCACTGCTGCGTTTTGGGGTCAAAGCACTCCACTGAGTCGAACAGCTTCCCGTAGGAGCCTCCACCGATGGCGTAGATCTTCTTGTTCATGGAGGCGTAGCAGCCGACCTGAAGGAGACACGGCAGCACAAGTTACAACACTCGCAGTCACCCTGCCGCAGTAGTTTTATATATATATATATATGTCAGACAGTCCACAATACCATGAAGGCAAACACACGAAATGACAAGAAACCCCAAAAGCTTCAGATAATGTCCAACGGGAACCCCTGCCGGCTACAAAAGTCAAAAGTTTCCATAAACTCGTAAACATCACCAGTATCATGGAAGTCTTGAGTTTCCAGTGACTCCTACAACCCTGAATTTTCTATAATGGGATCATTGAAACACATGAATCATGGATTTCTTTCATCATTATAGATTTTCTGGAAATACGACAAAACGTCAAAAACATACTTGTGCTATCTGAGTAAAACTTAACGTCCATTTTCGCCTCCGTTAGGTTCTTCTGGTTTCTGTCCACAAGCATCTGGTTCATCTTTTACTAATCTCGGCCTGTTTCTTCATCAGTCCACAGGTTCTGGATGGTTCCAGTCAGGACTTTGGGGAGACCAGCCTAGAACCTTCATTCCAGCCTGATGGAACCATTTCTTCACCACTTTGATGTGTTTGGGCTCATTGTCTGGTTGGAACATCCAACTGTGTCCAAGATCAACCTTCTGCTGATGGTTTGAGGTTTTCCTGAACAACATGGAGGTGATCCTCCTCCTTCTTCATTGTTCCATTGACTTTGGCAGCAGAACAGCTCCAGAGCATGATGCTGCCACCTCCATGCCTGATGGTAGGTTTGGTGTTCTTGGGGTAAAAGGCCTCACTGTCCCAGTTTTTGTGCCATCTGACCACAGAACTTTGGTCCAGAAGGCCTTTTCTTTGTCTCGTGCAAAGAAAAGACTCACGGGTTTCAGTGGTTCCATTGTAGAAAATTCAAGGTTTTCGGATTCATTAGAAGCTCAAGACTGTCATTCAAGGTCTTTGCAAGTGGATGTAAACTTTTATTCATCTCATGTCTTACTGTTTCCTACTTGCTTTAAACCTTATTTACATCTTAAGAAACCCCAACAACACCTTTAATGTTCCACGTTATTATATTCTTCAACTGAGATCGTCGTCCAGACTGTTCATGAGTTCACCCCACATTCTGACCAACATCTGCTCTTCATGGTGCTACGAGAAAACGGCTTTTTAAAGTTTATTCTATTCCTAGTTTTCAGAGCAGCTGTTGTAAGTTATCAGGAAGTAACTTGTTGTTTGTCTTGAACGTTATTTGTGCAGTCCTAAAATTCACTAAACTATATAGAATTTCAAGGGTTTGTTTTGGTAAACAACCTACTGGTGTTCTTATTACACCCCACATAAGTTTACTGGAGTTAATGCAGTATTTTATGAGTTACCTTCTGCACAGTAGGTGTGTAAAAACAATGAGCAGCACCTTGTATAAGAGGCTTTTGAGGTCAGAATGTGTCACATCCTTCGTAGGAATTACACCGTTTTTGTCAAATTTGCCCTAAAATATAATTTATATGAGGTTTCCGACTGAGTTTGTTGAAAGTTTCTGAAGCTCTAAGTTTGGAATTTAATTTCATTTATTTTAATTCAGACAGCTGGATTAACCTCCGATTCATTTTAAGTTGTTGGTAACACAACAGAGTAAAAACACAGACACATACATGTTTTCTTTTAAATCAAATAATCAGGAATCACAGGAAAATGCAGATATTTCTGTCAGATGAGGAAACACAGACTCGTTGTCTTTACGGTGGAGCTTCGTCACCACCGAAATATCCTGATTTGAACCAGCATAATGATTCTTTCTGTTCTGAACACGGTGTAATCTAACCGGTGGATCCGGTTGTGGCCACCAGGGGGCATCGGTTAGACCGCGCCTAAGGGCAGGATGTTGCTTTTGTTCATTTGTTTTGGGTGTTTTTGGTGCATGTGAGGCTCCAAAGAAATAAACTGAAATGACTAAGTGTGTGTTTGCGCCCTGCAAACCTACACAACTTCTCACGTGTCCCTTAATGAACCCGATAAGCGGCATCACCTTTATCGTCACGGAGGACGATAAGCTAAATGTAGGTCGCAACACCAAGAGCAAACGAAAACACGGCACGCGTAAACAGATCACGTTTGAAATGACTGACGTGACAGAAATACAGCCCAAAACTTCTACTTAAAACTAATTCTTTGGTTGCCAGTTGAAGCAGCTTTTATTTACGTATTTTTGCGTCACGTTAAAGCGACCGTTGTGTGCGTTCGCTACCTTCCGGATCATCGTCATGCTGGTCTGCATCTTCCAGGTGCTGCAGTGCGGGTCGAACACTTCCACCGTGATCAGCTCCGTCACGTCGGTCTCTCCCCCGAGGACGTAGATCAGGCCGTCCAGCTCCACCACGCCGAAGTTCTGCCGAGCCTGACAACACCAGCGGCGCCAAAACAATGAATAAAGTCGTTCATTTGAGTGTTTTTAAACCCTGAAGTCTGAACTAAAGCAGCAACAAAACTCATCTATTAATCACATACAGCCTGAGGTTTCTACACCTGCTGCTCTGGATTGTACTCGAGTATTTTTGGGCCCAGAATCAGATTACTTTATTGATCACAAGGCGGTCAGTTTTGGTTAACTGGTTATTTGTCAACATACGTGGTCAGTGTGAGGGTTGGACACAGCAAGCAGCAGTAAAATAAATTTAAAAGTCTATTTAATGGAATAAAAACATTTGCTATAGTTCATATCTCACAGCTAAAAATAAGTAAATAATAATAATAATAATAATAATAATAATAATAAAACGGTCTTTACATTGTTTGGATTTTTTTCTTGCTTATACATAAAATAATCAATCAATAAATACAGAAATTACAAAAAAAAATGCTAATTGGGCGAATAAATAAACAAAATAACTTTTTAAAATTAATGTTTACATCTACATTTCTTTGATTCTATTTTTCTACTTTAATTTTATTCACTTCCACATTTAAACTTAGCAGCAGCAATAATATCAAACTTTTTTTTATTTGATTTATTTGATTTTTATTTACTAAAAATCCCAAACCAACAATTTACCAACCAAAACAATTTGTCTATTTTATTTTTGTCCTACACACCAAGTTAATTATTCACTTTTATATAATACTGCAATTATTGAGGATTTTCCCCCACATTCCTTTCTATAATTATTTAGCGATACTTAAGTCACTTTTTGCCCACCTTATGCATAAAAACCAACTTTCATTTAAGCATTTAATCACTTATTTAATAGTGTATTGTTTTTTTCTTTCCCCCACATGTACTTTTAATGAATGAGCCACTTTTTAAAAAAACAAAACAAAACTATGGTTTAGATTTGTCTCTGCATTAAAAAAAAAATCTACACTGTATATTTAAACCTATTTCATAAATCTGAATGTTTTTACGCTGTTTTCGTTTCTTTTTAGAGACTTTAAAGCACCACGTATCGCACTTTTAATTCTCTTTGTGGATTAAATGTGCCATAAAAGTTAACTTGACTTCAAATTTATACTCCTATACATCTGTTATTAATACAAAGATGTAGTTAAATAATATTTACTCAACATTTAACGTAAATGGAACAAGTTTTCTCTTTAAAATGCAAACAGATGCTGCGCCGTCTGTTTTATTGCATCACTGCTGACACCTTGTGGTCGTGAAGTATATTACAAAAAGAGACCAAACTAAAACTGATGAATCCCACTGAGCAGCAAAATCTAACACCAGAAGTGATCATTTCTAGTGTCTGTTTGATGGCCAGATTGAAACAGGCTAGAAACTGTGCAGACAATCTTCTGTAACGAAGCGCTGAACGTACCTGCAGCATCGGCGGGATGGAGCTCCAGCTGTTGGAGTCGGGGTCGTACTTCTCTCCGCTGCCCAGGACCGAGTTGTGTTCATCGGCTCCTCCCATCACGAACAGAAAACCCTCTGAACAGACAGAAAACGTCTTGGTGTTAACGCTCTGCTCTGACAAACAGCGGTTCTGTTTGATCCGTAGGTGTGACGGAGCGACCGACCGGCAGCGACGACTCCGTGTCCGAGTCGGGCGACGCTCATCGGCTGCAGCTCGATCCAGTTCTGTCTGTTGGTGTCGTAGAGCGGACACATGCAGCGGGTGGCGGCGGACGGCTTCCTGCTCCTGTACGAGATAAAAACAATCACTGATTTAACCGCTAACGTCAATGTTTCAGGTCAGTTCGGATTACCAACATTATTTCTATTTGTTAAATGCCAAAATAATGAGAGAGAATTTTTATAACTTTCTTCATGTCAGACAGTGAGACAAAAAAGTTTATTTGTCTTTTTATACAGAGGATGTAAACTTCTGATCTCAACTGTACAACAGAAAACGACAATTTGGATTCAAGCGGCTTTTTAAAGTCACGTTTTCATTCATTCTGCACTGAAACTGCCGACATACGATGGATTTTAGATTACGTACAGTAAAAGTCAAAATGTTCATTCAAGGGTTTTCTTTATTTCCTTAGAGTTTATTTTCTGCCTTCCAGAAAAAAATCAACCGTCTGAATCTCAAAACCCACCAGCGGCATAGAAAGTCACGTGATCTTTTTTTAAAAAATGGAAACGTGGCACCATTTATCAGCCAGAAAATGTAAAAACTAATCATGTGTGTCGTACAGTTCAGCTGAAAAAGTTGTGGCATTTCAGCAAAATCCCTCTATTCGCACTTTAAAATTCTCCAAAAAGCTCCTGATGTAGCATCTTTGTCTCATGTGTTTTCCTTTGCATCCCCTTCACAATAAAATAAATCTGCCTAAATGGTGCAAATCATAGCTCCAATTAAAACAACACAACTGAATCAAAATACCTCCGAATCACAGAAGGTTTTAAAGAAGTGTTTTCCTTTTTTAAAAAATTGCTAAAATTATACAATTTATCAGCCAGAAACTCTAAAAGAAACTCCGCAATGCTCTGTGAATGTATTGTTTAAGATATGCCGATAAAAAGCAAAAAAACAGGCTTCAAATCATGACGCTTCATCAAAGTCACTTCATTCTACAGGTGGAAATTTGGTGAAAAATCTTCTACAGCTGATGTGCAGAGCTGTGTATAAAAATGCATAAAAAATAGGTTGTAAAAATGCAAACACTAAGATGTGTTTGGTATGTGGAGGCTCCATGTTTTACATAAAAAGATCAAAAACCCTGAAACAAGTTGGTGTGTCCAAACTTCTGATGGACAACAGCAAAGAAATTTCTGCTTTTCCTTAAAATGTGTGCAGAATAAAGCGGAAAAGGCTTTTTGTTTGTGCCGATGGGGGACAAAAACATCCATCCATCACACCTTAAAACTCTACACCTTAATCCTCACCAGGGTCATGGGGGGCTGGAGTCTATCCCAGCTGACTCAGGGTGAAGGCAGGTTCACCTGGACAGGTAACCAGTCTATCACAGGGCTACACTTAGAGACAGACAACCAAGCACACTCACATTCACACCTACGGACAATTTACAATCACCAATTAACCTCAACATGTTTCTGGACTGTGGGAGGAAGCCGGAGAACCCGGAGAGAACCCACGCTGCACGGGGAGAACATGCAAACTGAGCAGAAAGATTCCGGTGCCCCCACCGGGACGCGAACCGGCGACCTTCTTGCTGCGAGGCAACATTGCTGACCAACTGTGCCACCCTGCAGCCCGGGACAAAATCAGAATCTAAATAATAAACATAAAGGCGCCGACTTACTGGCGATCCTCTCCTCCGGCGATGACGATACACTCGGAGTATCCTCTCGGTTTGAAGGCGGCGAGCATCGCTTCTCCCTGCAGCTGACCCGCCGACAAAACCGGCTGGCAGTACTCTCTGATCACCTCCCTCATCAGAGGCTCCCCCATGGCCTGATGGGAAACCGGAGCAGCACACAGACGAGTTAGTCGGGCTCAGAAACCACAATCGGCAGAAGCATTAGCAGACTTTAGGCAACTTTTTTAATTCAATTGGGTGGTAAATTTGATTGTAACTTGAGCTAATTAGTGATTTTTACTGCATGAAGGTGTTCTGAAAACAACAAGGAGTCATTTCTGCTCTCTAATATCTGATTTATAACTCATACAGGACCAAAAACACATTGACTGATTAAATAAGGAATGCATTTCCAGAGGATATCACCATCTCTGATATTCAGAAGTTGCCTTTAAATCTTCCAGGTGTTAAGATTTATTCAGTATTAAAGTTATCCTGTGATAGCTGTCGTTGTATACAGTGGTGAATAGAGAAAAAGGAGCTGGTAATAGCATTCAAATTAGCTGAAATTGGTGAAATACAAACAAATAAGCATAAAAAAGGCTCAGTTTGCAGCCTGCATGTACACTGCAGAACCTGCCCGACAATCCAGTGATAGCTAGCAATATATTTATCAGCAAAAAGGAGCCGTTAAAGTCAAATTTAACACATATAATTTTGCAAAACGTAAGCAAATATTAGTTTAAAAAATTAGGTTTGACTTGCAGCACGAAGTAAAACTCACCGATTAAAGGACAAACATATTCTTTATGTGTTCTGTAAAAGTGTCCAAAACACTTTGTCGAAACAAAAAGTGTTGAATTCACGTCTAAGCCGTGAGCTGTCCTGCTTTTGTTTCTGGATTACTGATGCTGTGATGACACATGTAAACTGGCTCTACCTGCTCTCTCAGGTAGCTCACGTCCAAACCCTGCAGCCACACGGCCGACATCACCTCCCTCATGTGCACCTGGAAACACAGAAACACATCAAGTCCTGCACCTGTACGGGAACAGAGCAACCGCGAGGAAGGAGAGACAACTCAGAGATGTCTGGTGTGCAGTTAGAATGACAGAAATATTATAAAAAAGAAAAAAAAAACTAAAGTTGGACTTCTTTCATTTTTCATTTAACAAATATTGGAGGAAAAAAAATCTAAAATCAGCAAATAAGAGAGTTTATTAAGAGCACACAGGTGCTACCAACACTGAAAAAGAAAACAGGAAGGCTCTACATTAGATAGATATTTAACTATTTATATTTTTAATTTGCTTTCATACTCGTCTCCTCTCTGTAAACACTGTCTGCAGTTCAATCAAGAGTCCATGATCTTTTTGATTTTTCCTCATGTGACTGTCAGCGGCAGCCGAGTCACTGAGAGCTTCACATTTACACCGAGGAGGACAGAATTTTTTGTTTTTGACAGAAACTGGTTCGAGCAAACGATTCATTTTTGGCAAATTTTTAAACGAGACACGTAGAATAAAGCGATTTGATTTTCCCCTCACTGGACGACACGTCATAGATGAGTAGCTCCTGGATCGTTACAAACTTCTTGCAGTTTTTATCGTGTTTGGATTTGATAAATTGTGTAATTTTGCTGATTTTCTTACGGCAGTGTTGGGGCTCTTAATAAAAACAGAGAAAACATGAGTCGGTGTCATTTTTAGTCCACCTCCACCCAGCGCTGCTCACCCTGCGATCGTCCGGGTCGTGGCCGAACCATCGCACCACGGCCTCCAGGACGTGCTTCTCGTTGCCGACGTTCAGCTTCTCCATGGCGAGCACCTCGCAGAGACGGTCGTGCGGCAGCTCCCTGAACTCCTCGGTGAGCGCCACGTCGCGGAAGTGCGTCTGCAGGAACTCGGTGGCGGCGTAGTGGACGTGGTAGAGCCAGTAGTGCAGCGAGAAGAGCCGGATGCCGATGCAGTTCTCGGCGGTGATGCAGCTCTCCAAGAACTGGCAGCACAGGAACTTGAGGTCGGTCATGAGGAGCAGGTCGGACGCCTGGACCATCTCCTGGATGGTGTCCTCGCTCAGAGTGATCTGTGGGCGGCGCGAAGAGGAACAGAAGACCAAATAATGAACATATCAGGATGTACGAGGTGAAAAGTTCCAGGACTGGTGTCACAAAAGATATATTTCAAATCCAAACTAGAAACTAGGAGTTTTCTCCTTCAGACGATCAACCAGCACATCTGCAAAGACATCCTGCAGCGTTTGCTTCGTTCAGAGAAGAGGCAGAGTTGTGTCAGGACAAGTCGTGGCTGCTTCACCATGACAACCTGCTCACAATCCTCTGAGCATCCCACAGCTCCTGGCTGAGAAGAACATCTCCGTGCTGGAGCAACCTCCCTACTCACCCCACCTGGCTCTGTGGGGTTGGTTCTTCCTCCCCAAGTTCAAGGGGGTCATCAAGGAGACCTGCTTTGAAGACCTGGACAAGATGGCTGTGACGACGGAGCTGAGGAGGATCCTGGAAGAATCCTTCCAGGAGTGCATGGCGGCGTGAAGAGAAGGCTGGGAAGAGTGTTAGACTCCAGGAGGATTACTTCAGAGGAGAAAACTGGTAGTTTGTAGTTTGAAATATATCTTTTATGACCCCAGTCCTGGAACTTTTCGGACACACCTTGTATAGTGTACAACAGTGGTGAGAACACCCCGACGAAACTTCACTCAAATGTCAAAATCAACCACCTCTCAGGAATGAGACTATTTCTCAGCTGAACAGTTGAATATTTCATCTTACGTAGCATTAAAAAAACAAAACTTCAAAAAGACTACATTCAAAATTCAGGCCTCAATGTAGAAACTCTGGGCAACTAAAGTGAATCCAGCTGTGATTTCCAATCAGCCTAAATGCACAAACATTTACATAAAATCCACAGTAAACACCAGAACTCTGTCAGTTCTGGACCTATGTGCTGCATCTATCTGCATGTCTTCATCATGGCTCCACATGGAAATAAATTAGCAGAAAAACCTGATTGTGAGACGTCACAAAGATGGAAAAGGATGCAGGAAGATCAACTAAAAATCAGTGGCCACACATTTGCAGCAGTAATCAGGAGGTGTAGAAGGAGCCTTAGCAGCACCAATCAGGGCTGCAGTGGTCGTCCATTCTGAGATGCTCAGACAGAAGAACGCTGCAGAACATCAACCTCCACAGAAAGCATCAAGA
>NW_007579062.1:126851-145773 GCF_000690725.1 Stegastes partitus | reverse complement strand
GAGATGATATTTATAGATGAATGTCTGAGGATAAACCAAAACACTGGCTGACCAGACGACTCCCAGTCTGCAGAAGCATCCAAAGAACAAACTCACAGCTCAGTTTCTAAAGAAGGAAAAAGTGCAAACTGCTACCTGGACAAGGATGCGTCCTGACTTGAATTCGATAAAACGCCTTCCGGGTATTTTGAAGAGAAAAGTAGAGCAAAACAACCCCTGAAGCAAAAAACAGCTGAAAAAAAAAAAAACAGTCTCCGAAGTACAGAGGACTGAGTGTGGAATAAAACATAAAGGTGGAATAGAAATAAAATAAAAATAAATATAAGCTACAGGTCAGAATCTCAGTGATGAAAGGTGCGCTGACTCTGAGTTCCTACTCTGGAGTCTGTTTAAAAAAATCCAAAAAGTACTCTTCAGTTTCACAGCAGTCACTCTGACATGGTGCACTTTACAATCACGTGACACTTAATTTGATCTAACCTGAAGTCCAAACTCACCTCGCCACTGAAGATGTAGTCCAGGATCTGCTTCATGATCGCCATGGAGACGCCCTGCAGCTCGATTCTGTACGTGGACCCGTCTTCTTTAGGAGGGTTGTAGTTCAGCTTGGTCCTAACAGCAAATAACCACGTTAATTAGCACGACAGGGCGCGACAATTAAATATAGACCGACTCGGAGCTGTAACGTTAGTCAAAGTGGACACGCCCGTGTTGCTGTATCACTATAAACAGCAGATACCAAATACATAATTAAATTTGGGTTGCTGAAGCCAAACCGCTAAATTCTCTGACCTGATATAAGGGCTGGCAGCGGCCAGGATGTTTTTCTGCACAGGAAGCTCCTCTCCATCCACCACCAGCAGCGCATCGTGGAAACTCTGCTCCTGCCAGAAGGTGCGAAGGACCCTGAGGAGTTTCTGGGAATGCTGAGGGTCCGAAACCTTCGATCCGGGCTCATTGGATGCAGAGTCGGGCATGTCTGCGCCCGAAAACGTGCTGTCAAGAGAGAACGCCGGGTTTAACCTCTTCAAGAAAAACATCTATACAGCTCATAATCAAACTTGGGGTCACAAAGACAATTTAATGCATGAAGCAAATACAATCTTCAACTGAGCTTTCCAAGAAATCAAAACAAAGCAGCTATTTGTCTAAAAAACTGCTTTAACAGGAGTCAACTGTGCATTTTCAGGCACGTCTGCGCCCTAAAGCATAATGTAAACAGAGCTGAATTCCTTAAAAATATCTCATAATAATGTTCTGTAGCTCAATATCACCTGAAGTTCACAATAAAACACAATCTAAGGTATTTAGTATATTAACAGGGTGCAGTCTTTCATTTAAGTTGCACAAAAAGCCAAAACAAAACACTTATTTGAAGAAAAAAATGTCTTCAACAGAAGGAACAAGTGCATTTTCGGGCATGTCTAAGCATGAATAAAATATTGTCATCAAAGAATATCAAGCTGAAGTTTCAGAAAAAATATCTCCTAATTATATTCTGCAGCTCAATATCAAACTGGATTTCACAATAAAACACAATTAAAAGGCATTAAACAAATTAACAGGGTGCGGTCTTCTAGTCAGCTGGCACAAAAGTCAACATAAAACACTTTTTTGGATAAAAATGGCTTTAACAGATGGGGAAATACCTTTTTTAAGCATGTCTAAGTCTGAAAACATACTGTCAGCAAATTATATCAAACTGAAGTTCCTCAAAAATATCTCTAATTATGTTCTAGAGATTATTATAAAAACTGCAGTCACTTAAAAACACAGTTTAATACATTAAACAAATTAACAGGATGTATTCTTCAATTTGGCTGGCACAAAAGTCAACACAAAAAGCTTATTTGGATTTGAAAAAATGGCTTAACAGGAGAGAACAGTGCCTCTTTGGGCATGTCTAAGCTTGTCAACAGAGAGGCTGAACTTCATTAATAATGCTTCTCAATTATGGCTTACAGCTCATTATTAATCTTGGAGTCAAAATGAAGCATCATTTATTATATCAAACAAATTAATAGGTTAGATTCTTCAATTCGGCCTTAACAAAAGACAACCCAAGATATTTGTTTGGATAAAAAATAGCTTTAACAGGCTACTTCTGTAGCTAGCTAGCCCTCCTCTTGCACAGCGCACATTAGCGGGCTGCCTTCACCAAATGTAAACACAATGACAGTATAAGACACTGCTTGGTGAATCATTTCGGTGACGAATGTTGTGGAAAAACTAGAAAATTCGTGACACGAATGACTTAATTTCCCAAGTGGCTTGTGTCACTGTACCGAGTCGAAACTTCTTAAACTGACAGATTTCTAAATGAAGTTTGGCAAGAGAAGGCTAAGCTAGCAGCAAAACAGCAGACATGTCGGTAAACAACAGTACCTTCGACAAAGACAGCATAACGTCACCATTAATGCTGACAATTCAACAATTAAACAGGTTCCGTTGGCTTCATTTACATGAAAAATAGACTGGAAATGAGGAAAACAACACAGTAACACAGGCTTGAGCCATGCCCTGCATGTTTACAAAGGGTCAAACTAGTTGTGTCACGTTAATAATGTGAACAATTCCTGTTTTTTCGGTGACTTACCTGAAGATTGTGAATTGTCTTTGCTGTTTCTGGGCACAGGGTGTACCTGTCTGCACTCAGGGCAACATGAATCACTCCGGGCGAGAAATGTTGGAAGTGGACGTCAAGGCATGTACTGGGCTGCGTTCAAAGACAAGAAGGCGATGTGGTAAATAAGAAGTCTGGTGTGAATATATAATCACAATTAGACCCCAAATTATTCTTACACACCCTAAAGTTTGGCTCAATAAATTAACTTGACATCAGGTTTCTTTTGGCTGGAAATTACATAAAAAGCGAAAAAAGCGACCAAAAAAACAAAAAAATTAAACTCAGTAAGACATTGAATTTAAACTATTTCTGTATTTTTTTATTTTTGTTTTTAAAAATATATTTTAGAAAATATCTCCAAAAAGATTTATACCGATTTATAAGATTTTTTTTGTGTGTAAAAAACTAAAAATAACCAAGTAATAGTTAAAACTTATTGCCAACATCTCTAACACGCTGTCTTACCCCGTTTTGTTTTTTGTTTATGTTGTTTCCAACCAGAAGAAATATATTGGTTAAATAAAAATATTACTATAAATCGAAGGTTAAATCGCTGATATGAATAATGTATTACTTATACGGGGGATACTAATCTGGATAAATACAAACAAATATATTTATGTACAGTGTTCGTTGTACTTTTGCTGGGTTACCTGAACGCATCACCAGCTAGGCGGAAAGTGTGTACATAAACAGTGTTCCAACAGTTTACTGGCAACCTCTGAATCGACTGAAATTTTAAAAGAGTACATGCTGAACATATGTTCTTCGTTTTGTGGCGATATTTGTTTAGTTTGTGTACAAAAACTAGAGGAAAAAAAGAGGAAAAAGTCTGTATTTACTTGTAGATATTTCAAAATAATTACGAGAAGCGAGCGTTAGAAAGAAACGGAACACGGCCGCTTTTAAATCAACTTCCGCCAAATGCAGAGTGCAGCCGAAGAGTACTTCCGCTGTCAGTAAAAGCTCTCACTAGTTAGTATCGCGTTTTTATACTTTAAATATTGTAAATTATCTAAATAAACCGACTATATTAGTAAACTAATACATATAATTTTGTATCGTATGTTTTTGTGGTGAAACTGGTCTGTACAGGAGTTTAAAATTGAACGATTGCGCTTTTAAATTTGAAAGAAACGGATCTAGTTACTGTTTTTTTCTCGGTAACTTGACTTTGCCGCCGTAACTTTACACCACAGGTGGAAAACACACAGGCTGTCTTTGGATAAACGTTTAATTCTGTTTGTTTTAGCGGGATTTCATAAAGGTAACAACACGGACTTCTCATTTGAGCTTCGCCGTTGTCGTGCTATGCTAGCTAACCCGGAGTTAGCATCGCTGCTGCTAACAGGAGACAGTTAGCTTCTGGTTCTGTTCTAGAGGTTCTGTTCAACACTTCAGGTAAACACTCAGTGCTGCCTGAAACCCACTTCTGTCTTTGTGAAACCTTCAGTCCATGTGGAACAATGCAAAGGATTGATATTGTACTGCTTTTATTTAAAAACAAGTAGACCACATTTAGCCAAGTCCAGATCTAAATCCACTACATGTAGATGGTCAGATCTGGATTAGATTCTCCCTGAGAGGCTGCAGAGTCTTTAAAACCCAGTTCACCAGGTCCAGATCTAAAACCACTATATAGGGACTTGTCAGATCTGCACCAGATTGTCCCTCAGGTGCCAAAAAGTCTTTAAAGCACAATTTATAATCTGTGAATCCTTTATTCTGTTTGATTTTAGTCCTTTTTCCACAAGTAGACCACATTAGACCAGGTCTGTGTCTGGAACAGCTCTATATAGATGGATCAAATA
Organism: Stegastes partitus; assembly: GCF_000690725.1. Taxonomy (NCBI): domain Eukaryota; kingdom Metazoa; phylum Chordata; class Actinopteri; family Pomacentridae; genus Stegastes; species Stegastes partitus. Next base: position 141,336 of record NW_007579062.1, on the reverse strand, counting down.
TGGGCTAAGTTATGCCACAGAGGCTAAAGCTCAGTTAAAACACAGCTTCTCATTTGTGAAAGTTTTATTGTATTTGTGAAAATCCAGAAAAGGAAGATTTGTGTCCACATTAGACCAAGTTCAGATCTGAAACCACTTTACAAGGACGGGTCAAATCTAGACTAGATTGTTCCTAAGAGGCTAAAGAGTTATTAAAATACAGTTTCTAATTGGTGAAACTTTTATATGTTTGTGAAAATGCCCTAAAAATGAGACTTCTGTGCTTTTTTTGCATGTAGACATTAGACCAGGATTAGATCTAAAGCTAGAATATATAAACCGGTCAAATCTAGACTAGAGGGTCCTACAGAGGCTAAAGAGTCTTTGAAACACAGTTTGTTCTATACGTGAAAACGCAACAAAAGGGAGCTTTGTTTTGTTTGCGACTGGACCACAGTAGACGAGATCCAGACCCACTAAATCCATATACTGACTGGTCACATCTGGACTAGATCGTTCCTGAGAGGCTAAAGATCCCCTAAAATACAGTTTCAAAATGGTAAAACCTTTATTCTGTTCATGAAGATGCAAAAAAGAAAGATTTCATTGCATTTGTTTGTTTGAATTCTTTTGCAACTGGACCACAGTAGACCAGGTCCAGATCAACAACTACTATATATTGACTGGTTAAACTGGGAGTCCATCGTCCTGCAGAGGCTAGAGATAGTTTAAAACCTAAAACCTTCACTCAGTTTGTAAAAATGCCTGAAAATGGAGATTTCTGTGTTGTTTTTGTCACATGTGGACCACATAAGACCAGGTCCAGTTATAAAACCACGACCACTACTCAAATCTGGACGAGGTTGTCCCAGAGAGGCTAAAAACTCTTCAAAGAACAGTTTCTGACTTGTTAAACCTTTATTCTCTTTGATTTCACTGTTTGTTTGTTTGTTTGTTTGTTTGTTTGTTTTGTTTTGGGGTTTTTTGGCTCGTAGACCACATTAGACCAGTTCCAGATCTAAAATCACCAAACATAAGCTGGTCAGATGTGGACTAGATTCCCCCTGAGAGGCTGAAGAGTCTTTAAAAGCTTCTGATCTAAAACCACGACATGCACCAGATTTTCTAATAGAGACTAAATACTCTTTAAAAGACAAGTCAGATTTTATTGGTTGTTTTGTTCTTTAACATCTTTTCCCTTAAATCCTGGATCAGAACATGTAAATTCAGACCCAGCTTCAGTGTGGACTCTAAGTTAAAGTCCTAAGCTGCTGAAGTGTTCTTGCTTTGCTCGTTTTTATTATTATTTATTGTTTTCTAGTGACTACTGGATGTTGTCTTTTCTCCCTCAGTCATGTTGTGATGGAGGAACCACTGACGGACTCTAACTGGAGACGAACAGCCTGATCGTCCCAACATGCCTCGGCCGGCTCGCGGCCGACTGACTCCGTGGATCGAGAGTCTGATCCTGAGCTACAGCGTCCCGGAGGAGGATGACGAGGAGCAGCAGGGTGGCAGGAGCAGCGGCGGCCAGCTGAGGGCTCACGTCATCGGGGTGGGGCAGTTGTCTCTGTCCCAGGCTCAGCCCTGGAGCTCCGAGGGCCCCACCGGGCTGCTCTACCTGTCCGACGGGCAGCTCCAGATCCCGGCCGTCCTCACCGCCGCCGCCTGGGAGCTTCTCCAGGAGCAGGAGGACCGCGAGAGCTTCTCCAGCCTGCTCAACACCACCGTGTGCATCCAGGACTACCGGCTGCTCTTCCACATGGCGCCGGAGCAGACCCGGTGCAGGTTCTTCCTGTCGGTCGGCGAGCTGGCGACGACGGCCGCCGGCCCGCTGAAGGACAACACGCCCTGCTGCACCACGCTGAGCTCGGTCCGGGTGAAGATCTGCCAGACGTGGAGGGCGCTGCTGGGCCGCGAGGAGTCGCAGAGGAGCCAGTGTGGGTTCGAGCTCTCCGAGCTGCTGGGCGAGTGGCGGCACGACTGTCTGCAGGAGCTGCTGCAGGACATCCGGGTCAGACTGAGCCCTAAACCCTCCACCTCGACCCCGCTGGGCCTCCACACCACCGGCTGGGACCTGGACAGAGTCACATATAAGGGGGAGGAGCCTTTCAGCGTCCCCATGAGGTGTCTCCTCATACCGGAGGAGCTTTCAGGTGATGAGCAGCAGATGGATTCCACCCAGAGCTCACCCTTACTGGTGGAGGAGGTGATGGAGGAGTCTCTCTCCAACCCCTGGGACATATTTCCTCCTCTGTGCATCTCCTCTTCTTCGACCTCCCCAGAAGCTACACCACCACCACCACCACCAACCACAGACGCTGCAGCCGTCTCCAGCGAGTCCAGCTTCCTCCCGGCGTACCAGAACCAGCCGAGCGGCTTCGTCTCCACTGCTGCTGCTTCGTCCTCATCCAGTCCTCCAGACGGAGCCTCCACGGGACGCCAGAACCTCCTCGCCGTGGAGCAGGACGGCAACGAAACGGAGGAGAAACCCAGGAAGGCGAAGAGGAAGCGAAGCGATCCGTCGCCCGAAGCTCTGAGCACGCTGGTGGAGGAGGAGCTCAGCACCAGTCCTCCGTCGTGGCTCTTCGACTCTCAGGCCGGAAGCTCCGGAACCGAGGAGGCCAGCGGCAGCAGCAGGATCAGCCCCAAGCGGACCAGAAACACTCCCAGCGTGCACAGCGACAGCTCGCCGTTCTCCTACTCCTACCAGGTGAGCGGACAGAACCTGCAGGATCTCAGCCGGTTCCGAGTGGCGGCGTCGCTGCTGCACTGGGCGGTGAAGTACCTCCTGAGCCCGAATCAGACGGACCAAACTCAGGACGTCGTCTGAGCAGGTTCTGGTTGAGCCGCTCGGTTTTTGGGTTCAGCTTGTTGGACGTTAACGTTTCATCTGCAACCGTTCTGTTGGGTTTGGACCTAAAAAGTTAAATATTTGCTGTTGTGACGCCTTCAGACACGAAGATGTGACGTTTTTGTTCGTCGCACATGAAAGCAAAGTGAATATCTGGATTTTTTGGACAAAACAAGACGTACGCGGTGTTTTTCACACAAAATGATGAATTATTTAACGGAAACAGAGCTGCGTGTTTTCTTGATTAATGAATTAGTCGAACAGAAAATTCATCAGCAGCTAAAACTGATGCAAAAATGTCAAACACTCGATGTTTTGACTCCTCAGATGTGAAGATTTGATGCTTTTCTCTGTCACACGTGATGCAAAACTGAACAAGACGTGATGTTTTTCCCACAAAATGATGCTTCATTCAATGGGAATCGAACAGAGCTGCTGTGTTTTGTCGATTAATCGATTAGTTGACTGACAGAAAACTCATCAGCAGCTAAAACTTGAGCAAACATGTCAAATATTTAATGTTCTGACTCCTCATATACAAACATTTCAAGGTTTCTTTGTCGAACCTGATGCAAAGTTAAAGTTTTCCCCCCAAAACGATGAATCATTTCATGGAAATCTACCAGAGCTTCTGTGTTTCGTTGATTAATTAGTGACAAAAAATTTATAAGCAACCAAAGTAAAAATATTCAACATTTGATGGTTTCAGATTTTAAAAATGAGGATTTGATGCTTTTTTTTTTGTGACGCTTCAGTGAATGTGTTTGGATTTTTCTCTACAAAAAAGAAGTTCTAACTGGCTTTTGGTGGCGTTTTGCAGACAAACTAATGAATTATTGATGAGAAATGTGACAGAGCTGCAGTGTTTCATCGATTCATTGATTATTCAGTCAACAGAAGATCCATCAGCAGCTAAAACCGAAGAAAAAAAAGTCAAATATCTGATGTTGTGACTCCTCAGATGTGAAGATTTGCTGCTTTTCTGTGGTGAACATGACGGTAAAGTGAATATCTCTGGAGTCCTGTGACAAAAACAAAACAAATATTGTTTTCTGTAGTTTAGTAAATTTACAATAAAACAATCGATTGAAGAGAAAATAAAAATCTAATGAGCAGACTAAGTGTTCTGTGCTGTCATGTTGGAAAAAAGTGTTTACAGCAGTTTGCTACCTTTAACTTCTGTCTTTGAGTTTATGAAAAAAAATATTGTTCAGCTTAAACAAAGCAAACAGAAAAACGAGCTCCTGTGTTTTGTAACGTGAACTGAAATCCTCCTTCCTGTGTTTCGTGTGCCGTCGCTGCTCAATTTAAGGTTCGATTATTAAACTCAAAGAGAAAAAACATTAAAGCTGCATCAACATCTGGCTCCTGAAACCTGAAAACTCCAAATTCAAAAGTTAAAATTTGGATTAGAATGATTCAGATTTGGAAATCCCACGTTTTTCTGCCCAGAATTCGGTGATTTATACGAGTTTGTTTGAGCAACGTCGGATTGTTTTGATGCAAACTTCATACGATCAGGGAATCTGGGCTGCAAAGAGCCACAAAAGCAGCACAAAGGGAGTCAAACAAGCAGCACGAGACACTAAAAACGACAACTAAAAGTGAACATTTACAGGAATAAAAGAGAAGCAGTTCCCTGTTTGTCCAGCAGGTGTCAGTAAACACACACATTGCTGTCGTTTAAGACCAGAAATATAAAATAAAACCTGAACAAAGAGGCTGAAACTGGTGCATCCAAGTTATTCTCATGTTGTTTTTGTCTCCATCAGAAAACTTGTTTCTGCAGACGTCTGGTTTGGAAAAGTTTGAAATCAGAAACATCATGTGAACATTCAGGGCTTCAGCAGGTCAGAAGCATCATTTTCAAATCAGACTTAAATTTTTTTATGCATCACTGAGTATTTTCTGTCTTAAAAGACGTCTGGATCTGCTAGATTTCAGAATAAACTTTACAGGAACGAAAAGAAGGAAAAGCTTTTTATCGGGTCGAACGGTGGAAACTGGTTACGTCAGGCTGAAGTGTGAAACCAATCGGATGTGGTGTCGTTTCCACACCGAACACAGACCCAGAGATGCCACGCTGTGAAGTCCAGCCACCACAAAGAGACTAAACAACAACACGACTTCTGCAAACAGCTGTAAAATAATGACAGACACACACAAGCACGACCGGACCGACACAAAACACGAGCAAACAAAGAAAAGGTGGAGGCCGGATACAAGCAGAGAGACCCAGAACGACCAGAAAGACACGAAATAAGTGTAGAAACAACATAAAGCGACAAAACAGGAACAAAGAAAATCAAAATGATCAGAGAGGAATGCAAACCAACAACAAAAAAGACTCAAAATGATGATAAAGTTACACAAACAACCACCAACACACACATAACTGCAAACAAATAGAAGACGACTGTAAAGACACGCAACACGGCCGCAAAGAGACGCGAAATAAAGACTTAAAACAGCCGAAATGAAGAGAAAGAGATGCAAACTGACCAACAAAAAGAGCAAAATGAACACAAATAGATGCAAAATGTCTGTTAAGAGTCACAAAAGAAGCACAACTGGACGCACAGTGACCAGAAAGTAACACAAAACAACCCCAAAGAGAAGCGAAATGTCAAATCTGAGAGGAGGAACGGTTGCAAATTTACCCAGAAAGTAACACAAAACAACCCCAAAGAGAAGCGAAATGTCAAATCTGAGAGGAGGAACGGTTGCAAATTTACCAGAAAGAGTAAAAATTAGTAAAAAGACTCACAAAATGAACACAAATAGATGAAAACTGACTGCAGATGTAACACAAATGTACACAATGAAGCCACTCGGAGATGCAGAATGACCGCAAATACACTCACAACGACCAAAAAGACAAAGAAGTCACTTAAAAAAGACACAAAACAACCACAAAAACAGTCAAAATGATGCAAACATCACAGAAAATAATCATAGAAATGCAAAACAAACAACAATGAACACAAATGCTTGCAAAGAGACGGACAATGAAAACAAATGTAAATGCAAAACCACAACAAACAGGCAAAAAATGACACAAACAAACACAAAACCAACGAAACCAATAGTTTAAACAGCCTCAAAAAGACCCAAATTACTAAAAAGAGACACAAAATAAACACAAATCCACAGAAAACCACTGCACATAAACACAAAGACGCAGAAAAGGGAAAAAAACAAAACACGAAATCAACACAAATAGTTACAAAAGCACGTTGAACAAACAGAAGGTGACGACAAAGAGACACAAAACAAACACAATGATTATAAAGAACCACAAAAAAAGACTCAAAATGACTTTAAAGACACACAAACCAACAGAAAAGTGAAATAATCAGAACGACCAACAAAAAGGAAAATTAACACAAATAGCTGAAAAACACCTCCAAAGAGACACAAAACTACAACAAACGAACACAAAATGACTGTAAAGACGCACAACAAGGCCGCAAGAGACACAAAAGATTAGATTCAACTTTATTTTCATCACACATGTACGAGTACAAAACAACGACATGCAAAAACAAACAGAGAAAATGAGACAAAGAAAATGAAAAAACTACAACAAACAGATTCAAAATGATCACAAAGACTTAAAATGACCAGAAAGCGACAAAATAAGAAGAAAAAGAAACAATTTGTGAATTAAAAGAACTTGTTGAGTGAATTAAAGACACAAAATGAACAAAAATTAATACGAAACTACAGCAAATAGAAAGAAAATGACTGAAGAACGACACAAAACAGCCACATAATAAATAATTAAAGCATGTTTGGTGAATTAAACTCCAGTTTAATTAATTACATCCCCAGTTTGATGAATTAAAAGTAGTTTGATGAATTAAAATTCCAGTTTGTGAATTAAAACTCCTGTTTAATTAATAAAACTACTTCTTGGGGAATTAAAGGTCCAGTTTGCTAAATTTAAACTCAAGTTTAGTGAATTTAAAATCCAGTTTAACAAATTAAAACTCAAGTTTGGTGAATTTAAACTCCTGTTTAATGAATAAAAGTACTTTTTGTGAATAAAAGGTCCAGCTTCCTAAATTTAAACTCAAGTTTGGTGAATTAAAACTCCAGTTTAACAAATTAAACTCAAGTTCAGTGAATTTAAACTCCAGTTTGGTGAATTTAAACTTCAGTTTGATAAATTTAAGCTCCTGCTTGGTGAGTTAGAACTACTGTTTGTTGGATTAAACTCCAGTTTAATGAATTATTGCTCCTTTTGTAGTGATTTATAGCTCTTGATGAATATAAACTCCAGTTTGGTGAATTTAAACTCCAGGCTGGTTAATTCAAACTCCTGTTGAATGAATTAAAACTCCTGTTTAGTGAATTATTGCTCCTTTTCGGCGACTTCAGGCTCCTGAACTTTTGACTGAGTCCAGTTTTAGTGAACTGGAGCAGCAGATAAGTGGGTAACAACACTTGTAACTTACAAACATCACAGCTCATCTGTCTGCTGCAGCTGCTCGTAAATAAACGCATTAATATCCGTAATTAAACGTGTTTTCTGCAGATCGGACAGAAAGAATTTCCTCTGAAGCTCCTGAGCTCGCCCCGGACTTGCCTGTTGGTTTAGTTTAATTTGCTAATGAATCACCGTCTGCTCAGAGAGAAACAGAAAAGAGCGAGTTGTGAGTTTATCCTCAGAAAGCTGCCGTCCTCTAATGTAAGCAGCAGCCAGCTGTGTGCACTTGTAAAGTTGTTATAATCCTCCTCTGACCTATAAACAGGAAAATAGGGAATATAAAGCATCATGCTCACATCTACAAATAATACACAGTCCGTGTTGTCCTTGTAAGGAAATACAGTCGAGCTGCAGCAATTAAAAGTGCTCCCCTCATTTGTTTCACTGCTTTCATGCTCAGCCAGAATGATTTCAAACCGAATATTAACCAGAAAGCTGCACAGATTTACACAACGTTCTTCATTTTCCTCTGAAATCACTCAAAACTTTAGCCGATGAGCAGAAGTTAAAGTTTCAGCTGCTGGTGAGTCAGGACCAAAGTGTCTGGAGGCCCGGATCAGACGCCACAAATACCACTTATGTCACAGCAAGACGCACAAAAGAACGACAAAGAGTGACAAAGTGACCGCAAAGAGACACAAAAAGACCACAAATGAACACAGAGTGGCCACAAAAAGGAGAAAAGTGGTTCCAAAGAGACACACAATAATCACAGGGAGCAACACAATTACAAAAGAGATGCAAAGTGATCATGAAAAAACAACAAAATGACCACAAAGACACACAAAGTGAACACAAAGAGACACAAAATGACTGCAAAGTGACCACACAGTGACACAAAATTATCACAGAGACACAAAGTGAACACAGAGACACAAAACAACCACAAACAGACACAAAGTGAACATAAAGAGACATAAAATGGCAAAAAGAGACACAAAATGACTGCAAAGTGAACACAAAGAGACACAAAATGGCAAAAAGAGACACAAAATTATTGCAAAGTGGCCACACAGTGACACAAAATGACCATGAGAAAAAAAAAATACAACACAAAACGACCACAAAGAGACAAAAAATTAATGCAAAGAGACACAAAGTGAACACAAAGAGATACAAAATAAACAAAAAAAGACACAAAGTGAACAAAAAAAAGACCCAAAATGACAAAAAGAGACAAAAAGTGACCACAAAGAAATGAAAAGACATAAATCAACAACAACAGGGCACAAGATGAACATCAAGAAACACAAAATGACGACACAGACACACAAAATGATCACAAAGAGACTCAAAATTACCACAAAGTGACCGCAGAGAGACACAAAGTGAACACAAACAGACACAAAATGGCAAAAAGAGACACAAACAGACACAAATGAACAAGATGAACATCAAGAAACACAAAATGACAACAGACACACAAAATGACCAGAAAGAGACACAAAATCTTCTGCTTCAAATGTTTATATATTATCTATATGTTAGAATATTTATTATTTTACTTTGGATTATTTCTGGAAGACTTTCAATTAAAGAACAATTTTTAAAAACGTGAAAATTCAGACGTGTGAACTTTTTAGTGTGTAAACTAATAATAATAATAATAATAATAATAATAATAATAATGATGATGATGGTGGTGGTGGTCGTCGGTCCGCGGGTTGTGTGGTTGTGTGTCCGTGCAGCAGCAGCAGCAGCAGCAGCAGGACTGAACGCACAACTTCTCGTCTGTGTTTGGAGGCGCTGCCGCGGACATGTTTGCTTGTTCTCTCTGTGTGAGCGTCAGCGGTGGACGCGATATTTCAAACAGCACATCACAGCGTTTATGTATTGGCTGCCCGGAAATTTTTCCAAATAAACACAGCTTGATTCGACCTGGGTGGGCAGACTTATCAAGCGACTAATTCTATAAACAGATGAGGGAATAAGACGGAGCCTGATTGGCTGCGGGCCGGAGGAGGGGAGCGCGAGGGAGTCTGAGCGCAATGAAATTTTAATTAATGTGGGTGGGCTGAGAACAGCGAACACTGTTTATGATGGACAATTTATTTCCCAGTGCAAAGTCAACATAACACAGCAAACGTACAACAATTATTAACATTTTTCTGGGGCCCTCATGAGGCTGCGGGATCAGTCAGCGGAGGAGAGGAGCTCCGGGAGCAGCCGCAGCCTTCCCCGGGACACAGCGCAGCTTCCCCGGCGTCATGACTCTCTACCACGGCCGCCTGCCGGCTCTCGGAGTGGCATCCTCGGCGCTGAGCCTCTCCGGACCCCCGCTCATCTACCTGTACGGAGGGGACAGCGGAGGCGTGGTGCCCGCCGCCCTGAGCTTCGTCCCGGCCCGTCAGGAGCCTCCGCAGAAGCCTCCGTACAGCTACATCGCGCTCATCGCCATGGCCATCAAGAGCGCACCGGAGCAGCGCGCCACGCTCAGCGGCATCTACCAGTTCATCATGGACCGGTTCCCCTTCTACCACGACAACAAGCAGGGCTGGCAGAACTCCATCCGGCACAACTTGTCCCTGAACGACTGCTTCATCAAGGTGCCCCGAGAGAAGGGCCGCCCGGGCAAAGGCAGCTACTGGACGCTGGACACCAAGTGTCTGGACATGTTTGAAAACGGCAACTACCGCCGCAGGAAGAGGAAGGCGAAGAGCCAGCAGGAGGCTCTGGACTCTAAAGCCGCCGGACACAAGCGCATGAAGGGCCCGGGGCCGCCCAGGGACCCTCACTCCTCCGGGAAGCCTCAGACGGGTTCCAGGATCTCAGAGGCTCCAGCTGTGGAGGACGCGAAGACTCAGCCGGACACCAAACCTGTTCTAGTGGAGTTTAACCAGCTGGAGCAACCGCAGAATCCTCCCACGCAGAGGCTGAAGGTTTTCCCCAGCCAGGACACTGCTGCGTCCGCCGGGAGGAGGCCAGAGGCCTCGCAGCCGGAGCCCTGTGCCGCTCCGAGGCACCCTCCACTGTGGCTGGACGGTGCGCATCTGCCCGGAGCGTCCGTCCACCGGGAGCCGGAGGAGAGACGGTCCGCGTTCACCGGGAGGGACAGAGGTCCGCTCTGCGCCGTCAGCTGCGCAGGAAACACAAACCTGGTCGCACCTGCGCAGGACAGGCCGAAAGGAAACGTTCCGAGCCGGGATAAATCCAAAGCGTTCAGCATCGAGAGCATCTTATCCAGGAGCGAAGACGAAATGCGCAGCAGCGTCCTCGGTCTGTCAGCGGAGGCACAGAGTCCGGGGTTCAGCTCCTCCGTGGTTCTCGGTGCTCGGCAGCATCAGCTCTACCAGATGGGATTCCCGTTCTGCTCCTACCTGTCGCTCACCTGCCCGGACAAAGTGCTGCATTTTAAATGAGACTTTCACGGGTTTTACGCGCCGATGCGTAAAAGTCTCTCATTAGCTTTTTATGAGACTCTGTGTTTGTTGGCTGTTTTCAGGATCTCTGCCATCTTCATCATCTACAATTCAGACAGTGAATAAGAGCAGCGGGGGGCGTTTAGGTCCAGCTTTACGCATGCGTAATTGTCAGGTTTGTGGTTGTATTCACCATTTTTCCCTTTTCTCCTCAAAACAGGTTAAACGCTTTCACTGTCTGCTGCCTGGATCTTTTTATTTACTTCAGTAATTGTGTCTTTTGTAAATACTAAACATCTAATCAATTACCAGACTAGATTTACCAGAAAAAAATAAATAAAACAAGATGATTCTTCAGAGGAAACTGAATTTAGACTTCTGTTAAAAATGTAAAAACAAAACAAGCCACTGGTTTCATCCTGAGCACCAGGACTTTATTCCACTCTTTTCAGTGACTGTGAGCAACAAGGGAGGCGGTTAAACCCATCTTTACGCATGCGTAATTGTCGGGTTTGTGGTTACATTCACCACTTTTTGTTTGCGCCTCAAAATGTTTTTTTTTTTTTTTGAGTGACGAAATCAATCTCCTCGGCAAAAACTTTCAGATGTAAGAAGCCAAACGAAAAACAGTCTGTAATAATCCGCTTAATTTGCCTGAAAAGAAAATATTGTGATTCTCCAGAGGAAACGATATTTGGACTTTTACTGCAAGTGGGAAAAAAAAATAAAAAACCACACTGGTTTCATCTCACAGTGAGAACGAGCAACAAGTGGGACGTTTTAATCCATCTTTACGCATGCGTAATTGTCAGGTTTGTGGCTGTATTCACCTTTTTTAAAAAAAAAATTTAAACTTTGTTTCTCAAAACAGGTTAAAGCGTGTTTTTTTTTTCTTTTTTTTACACTAACTGTCTGCTGGCTTTTTGTTCTTTACTTCAGTGATTTGATCACTTTCATGCTTCCAGTAATGTCTGTCTTGTAAATGTTGTATCCAAGCAGCCAAACAATAAACCGTCTAATTCACTTAACTTGCCTGAAAAAATACAACCAGAGCAAACTGCAATCGGACTTTTGTTAAAAATAAATAAACTGGTTTCATCCCGAGAACCAGCACTTTAGTCCAATGATTTCACGTTGACTATAAGCGACAAAAAGGGGCGTTTAAGTCCATCTTTACGCATGCGTAATTGTCAGGTTTGTGGTTATATTCACCATTTCCTTCCCTTTGCTCCTCAGAGTGTCTGGCTGCGCAAAATTCATTGCTTAACACAACAAAAAAGAAAAAAAAAAGTCCATCTGTGAATATGTAGGAAAAGTTCACGTTTACAGTATTTCTTGATTCATTCATGATGAGATTAAAAGTCTTGAATGTCATGAGTGTGCAGATGCCAAAAACAAGACGTTCAGTGCTTATTATTGTAACCAGAATCTGCTCTGTGTTCCTGCTCTGCTCCGGATCTGGATTCATTCATTTTTGCTGCAAAATAAAGTTTAGTTTGGTAACAAAAAGCCCTCGTGACTTATTTAAAACCACAAATACAAGTATTACCATCGCTGCACCGAGGCTCCACATGTATCCGCGTGTTTGTTTTTAGGTTCCTTGGAAGCCAACAGGGTTCAGTGAGGATCAGAAAGCTTCAGCTGCATCAGAGATTTAATGAACAAGAATATTTATACAAGGGATCAGAAAGAAATAGAAGAAATCCAGGATGGGTTTATGGGCATCAACAGATTTATAGCAAAGTATCATCATTAAAATATCAAGAAAAAACAGAAATATGTCCTGAAATTCTGACACCTTCTGTCATCTCATTATGATCTGAACTGTTAAAAAGCAGCGACCACGTTCTAAAAAGTAATTAAAGCAGGTTGCTCGACAAAAAAAGTCAAATTTGCAAATTTATTTAAAACCCTTAAAGTTCCAAACATTATATTTATGACATAACGTTGAATCAACTTAACATTGTGGGTAATTTGAACTTTCATTTAATTAAATTGGTTTGATAATTACATTTTTCTTCACTTTCAATTTAGGATTTCAAGTCCTCTTGAATTTTAGAAACTTTTTTTTAAAAAATGCCAACTTATGTTCATATTTGTGATAACTACAGACACAAAACTTCAAAAAGTAATCGTAAATAATGTGAAAATTCCACATAAAACAGCATTTAAATGGCAGTTACTTCAGTGTAGATTGTTGCATGTAATTTAATTAAAAGTTATCTTAACTCAAAGATATTTATTTTTTGTTGTTTTTAAGCGGGAACATTATTTTGATGATGTAATAATATTAAATCAACTTAACACTGTGTGTAATTTAAACTCAAATTTCTGCATTAGTTCAATTAAAACTCAGCTCTGGTTGAGGTAATTTAATTTAATTGGCTCAATAACTGAATTTTTCTTTCAGGATTTTAAGTCTTCTTGAATTTTAGAAACTTAATTTTTCAAAAAATATGCCAACTTATGATCATATTTATGATAATTATATACGCAAACTTCAAAAAATAGTCGTAAATAATGTGAAAATGCTAATTAAAACAACATTTAATAAGTAATAAACTTAAAAACTTACAACTAAAAGTAATAAGTGCTATGATACCTTTAAATATAGAAAAAAAAAGCAAATGTTTACTTCAGTGTAGTTTGTTAGTTGAAGTTTTCAATAAAAGTTGTCACAACTCAAAAATATAGATTATCTTTTGTTGTTTCTGAGCAGAAACATTATTTTTATGACATAATAATATTAAATCAGCTAAACACTGTGTGTGATTTAAAGTCAAATTTCTGCAAAAGTTCAAGTGGAGGTAATTTAATTTAATTGGCTCCATAATCAGTGGCGGCTGGTGAAATGACCTTTAACTTTAAATCAGAAATGAGAATATGAACATCAGGCACAACTATTTTCCACATGTTCTATCTTTGGAGGATATTCTCGTCATAATCTAATTTAACATTATTAAGTCTGACCAGAACTACATTTCTAAACCATTCATCAAACTTTTATCAATATTTACAGGATCTGAACAAACACAAAACACATAAATAATTTAAATTATTTATATAAAACCAACACACCATTCAGGGCTCCACACTAACTCTATCACTGGTAGCACCAGTACGACCCACTTTCTCATTTTGTTGCACCTCCCACCTGGTCAAAGGCAGAACATTTATGTATTGATGGACTCTATGATTCACTGATGTTCCCTGAACGCCCCACACAGCAGACTGGGAGCTGCTGTTGGTCTCTGTGGTGCTCTGACAGGTGTGTGACCAGAACTGACGTTAAAAACAATAAACTAGGACGTTCTAATTTGTCTGAGGTTAAACCGGGTTACATGAATTCTACACTCGCTCTTCTCTCTGAGCAGATGAACAGTGATGCAGGTGCGCTCTGTGTTTCATGAGAACGCCTCATTTTTAGGCGTCAATGCTGCAGTAAAAGTTGTAGTTTCCACCTGTGAGGTTAACAGCAGCTTCCTGTGCCGGTTACAGAGACACTCATACAGCTCCACGGTCATCAGGCTCAGCAGCTCTCATCCTCTAAAACAAGCCACCAGTCTGGAGCTGTTTCAAACTGTGGCTCTTCTCTCTTTCTGCTCTGCAAACTTCTCCATGACTTCTCAGTTGAAGTCCGTCATGTGTGTGAGCAGCCTTCTGTCCTCTGGCAGCAGCTCCATGCGTTCAAGCGTCACTACAGCAGCAGAGGAGCTGAAAGGCCGCGACGGCGTCACAAAGAACGTCAAAGGACAGTTTGATGTCCAACCACAGGAGGCAAAAGCTAATAAAGACAAAGTT
>NW_007579062.1:124498-125390 GCF_000690725.1 Stegastes partitus | reverse complement strand
ACTCTTTGTTGTTTGTTTTGGGATTTGTGTTGCAGTTTGTGAGTGTTTTGCATCTTATTTGGGCCTTTTTGTGACTCCGTTTATTAATTTTACATTGTTTTGATCATTTTGTGGTTGTTTTTTTTGTCTGTTTTGTTTCTCATTTTGTGTTTATTTGAGGTCAGTTTTGTGCATTTTGTGACACTGTGGTCGTTCTGGTGGTCTTATATCACTTTATGACTGTTTTTCATCACCTTGTGAACATGTTGTGCCTCTTTGTGATCATTTTTGTCGTCTCATTTGTCTTCATGGTCACTTGTTCTCTGGTAATTGTCACTAAATTTATGTGTTTACATTTTAAAGTATAAAAACTGCATTTAACACAGTCGTCCTTACTCTACCCTGTTTTGGACGAACTTTAAGTGATTTCTGACGAGTGCAAGTCATTTGGATCTATTAATCAGGTCATTTTTGCACATTTGTTTTCTTACTTGTGGACAGTTTTAGACGGGGTTTCTTTATTTTAGACAACTTTTGAACAACTTTGTCTAAATTATTATGGACATTTATTGCGCAATTTTGGATAATTCTCACGTCATGTTGCACATTTATGTGATTTGAGAAAATGTTTGAGTAGTTTTGGACAGAGGAGCTAACAGACAGTGGAGCTAATGGACAGAAGCTAAAAGACAGACTAAGAGCGATTCAAACAAACAAAAAACTGGAACTTCACTGAAAAAAGGCCTAGCAGACGGAAGCTAAAAGACGAAGACATTAACAAGCAGAGAAGCTAACAGACAGAGGAGCTAACAGACAGTAGCTCACAGACAACAGCTAGCAGACAAAAGCTAAAAGACAGAGACGTTAACAAGCAGAGAAGCTAACAGACAGTGGAGCTAACAGACAGTAGCTA
>NW_007579062.1:122290-122608 GCF_000690725.1 Stegastes partitus | reverse complement strand
AGCTAACAGACAGTGGAGCTAACAGACAGTAGCTAGCAGACAGAAGCTAAAAGACAGCGACGTTAACAAGCAGAGAAGCTAACAGACACTGGAGCTAACAGACAGTGGAGCTAACAGACAGTAGCTAGCAGACATAAGCTAAAAGACAGCGACGTTAACAAGCAGAGAAGCTAACAGACAGTGGAGCTAACAGACAGTGGAGCTAACAGACAGTAGCTAGCAGACATAAGCTAAAAGACAGCGACGTTAACAAGCAGAGAAGCTAACAGACAGTCGAGCTAACAGACAGTGGAGCTAACAGACAGTAGCTAGCAGACA
>NW_007579062.1:117488-118712 GCF_000690725.1 Stegastes partitus | reverse complement strand
ATCTCATCATCAGGTGGTTTTAAGGACAAATGATCTCATTTCAAGTTTTTGTTTATCTGAATTCGTTTAAACTTTTTTATAAACTATCTTTGATTTCAGAACTTTTTTTGTTGTTGTTCCTACAGTTTATTCTACTTTCCAGAAGACAGATAGTTTTCTTTTACCTCATCGGCAGATTATTTTTTTTGCTTAAATCAGCAGATTTCACCGGTGAACTGAACGTTTTGTGTCATTTGCTTTCAGGATGTTTTCCTTTTGGGGCAAAACAGCAAAAATAAAAGCAGAGAAAAACTGCACCGACCATCAATAAAGAGCAGATTCCCTCCTCTAAACCTCTGATGAAGTGGCTTTTCTCTGTCTTTCTGAGCTCTCTGAATCCAAACAGAGGAGAAGCATTGAATCGTCACCTCCTGAGTGTTTAGAAGATCCGACGTGAAAGCTTTCATCCGGCTGAATCACTGCTCGGCTCATCAGTCACACGGAGCGAAGAGACTATTTATGTGGAAACGCTGCAGATCGTTACCGAGAGTTTGTTCCTCGGAGACGACGTCAAGAAAGAACTCAGAAACGACTTTTACACAAACTGCTGTTTACAGAAGATCTAAATGTGCTATTTGTTTGTTTGTTTTATCTTAATGAGATCACGGCTGATAAACTTTGTGAGAAAAAGTGGAGATTAAGTGGAGAATAAAAACCAAGTGACGCCGTTCACAGATCTGAGAAAAGGCAGCAGGAGGACGTTGTGACGGCACTGAGAGGAAAATAAAACACCATCTACTGGTTCATGGTGCACAGAGGATGAACCTGAGGTTTCCTTCTAGCGCCACCATGTGGTCGACCAGTCTCATGCGCTAAAACTGCATCAATCCACAGCAGGAAGCATGTTCATTTCATGAAAAAGCTGCTAAATTGTTCTTGTGTTTGCAGAACGGCCACAAAGAGACAAAAAAGGACTCAGAAAATATGCAAAAGTCACAAAAAGACAAATTAAATGACTAATATTGGATTAAAAATGACCACAAACGGACACAAAACAACCAAATGAGACAAAATCCCCCAAAACTGGATGTAAATAGCAAAAAGTGCGTCACCAAAATGTGACGCAAAATGACCACAAAGAGACGAAAATTGACTAAAATCGGATGTAAATTAGGCACAAAGGGACAATGAAAGGATGGAAAAGTTACAAAAAGGCAAAAAAACGACCAAAATTGGATGTAAAAT
>NW_007579062.1:114295-115963 GCF_000690725.1 Stegastes partitus | reverse complement strand
TTGCATCCTTTGTGGTAGTTTTGTGTCATTTTGTTGTTATTTTGTGTCACATTTCAGTATTTTTTAAAAATCTCTGTAGTAGTTTTACATCATTGTGTTGTTGTCTTGTTTGTTATTGTGGTCATTTTGTGTTTCTGTTGGAAAATCGTGAATGTTTTGAGTCTCTGTGGCCATTTTTTTTTGTCACTGTGAACATTATTTACTATCTTTGTTGTAATTTTGCATAATTTTGCATCACTTTGTGGTGGTTTTGTGTTATTTTGTGACCATCTTCCATCTTTTAGTGGTAGTTTGTGTCATTTTGTTGGTGTTTCGCGTCACTTTTTTTGGTCTTTTTTAGTTTCTGTAGTAGTTTTGAGTTGTTATGTCATCATCTTGCATCTTTTTGTGTTTTGTTTTGATCATTTTATAATGTTTTGAGTCTCTGTGGGAGTTTTGTGTCACTTTGCGAACATTATTTAGTAGGTTTGTGGTAATTTTGCATAACTTTACCTAAGTTTGCATCACTTTGTGGTGGTTTTGTGTTATTTTGTGACCATCTTCCATCTTTTAGTAGTAGTTTGTGTCATTTTGTTGGTGTTTCGCGTCACTTTTTTTGGTCTTTTTTAGTTTCTGTTGTAGTTTTGAGTTGTTATGTCATCATTATGCATCATTTTGTGTTCATTTTGATCATTTTATAATGTTTTGAGTCTCTTTGTGGTAGTTTTGTGTCACATTGTGAACATTATTTAGTAGGTTTGTGGTAATTTAGCATAATTTTACCTAATTTTGCATCACTTTGAGGTGGTTTTGTCTTATTTTGACACCACTTTGCATCATTTTGTGGTAGATTTGTGTCACATTTTGGTATTTTTAAAATCTCTGTTGCAGTTTTATGTGGTTTGTTTGTGTCTTGCATGTTTTTGTGCTCATTGTGTGTTTGTTTTTGGTCACGAAACAGAACTGTTTTCTGGGAACACCAACAAAAAAAATCCCTTTCCCATACAAACATAACTAGAACCTTCCCAGAACGTGTTTTATAACGGGCCCCTTGTGGCGGCTGTTCACGCTGTGTGGCCTTCTCTCAGAGGATGAACTTGGAGCGTTAAATTTTGTGAGTCAGACGAAGCCGACAGTCGGCGCAGTCGCACACGGAGAAAGATGGCCGCCGCCCATCATGTCCGTTTCATGTGCAATCAGCTCGCTGCTCGGCGCTAAATCACCGGCTTCGCTTCAAAAGGCTCCTAATCCGAGTGTTTATTATATTTTTTCACTCTCTACATAAACCGGCTGCACTTGTCCAAATACACACTCAGCGCGGCGGCGAGGGCGGAGCCTGATGAAGATTGATGGGCTCGCTTCGGGACGCATTAGCCGCTAATCAAGTTGGGTTTCCTGGCGCTGAGCTCCACACGTCATGATGTCGAGCAGAAACACGACGACGGCGGGACGACATGTGGAGGAATGAAAGGTTCAGGAACACTAAAAACACCGAGTAAAGTACAGCAGGACTGGAAGAAACGAGATCAGTCTGAGAAGAGACGCACTAAAGGACGACAAAGGAACACAAAACAACCACAAAGAGACACAACACAACCACAAAGAGACACAAGACAGCCACAAAGAGACACAAAACAACCACAAAGAGACACAAGACAGCCACAAAGAGACACAACACAGCCACAAAGA
>NW_007579062.1:112474-113874 GCF_000690725.1 Stegastes partitus | reverse complement strand
AAAACTGACTAAAATTGGATGCAGAACAGCCACAAAGAGACAAAAACGGACTCAGAAAATATGCAAAAGTCACAAAAAGACAAATTAAATGACTAAAATTGGATTAAAGATGACCATAAAGGGACACAAAACAACCAAATGAGACAAAATGCCCCAAAACTGGATGTAAATAGCAAAAAGTGGTCATTTTGCGTCACCAAAATGTGACACAAAATGACCACAAAGAGACGAAAATTGACTAAAATTAGATGTAAATTAGGCACAAAGGGACAATGAAAGGATGGAAAAGTTACAAAAAGGCAAAAAAAACGACCAAGCAACACTAAACTCAAATAAAACTTAAAGTTGGAGGCGAATTTAAGCAAAAAAACAAAAAACCGAGGCTGATTCATGAACTTTTATTTTGAAAATCCAACATCCTTTACACTGTTCAATGCCCCTTCTTGGTTTTTAATCAGATCTGTTTAACCTGCTTCTTGGATTTTTCCATGAATACCTTCTAATCTTGTCCTTCCATCGTGGCTGACAGTAACTGAAGCTTCCTGAAACACAGACGTGACAAATCCTGGTTCACGTGTGGGACACGACCTGCAGCTTTACGGCTTTAATAACGTCTTTTACGGCTCGTATCGGTTTTACAGCTCCGGTTCTATCAGGCGTTTCTGTTGACACGTCGTTTTACGAGGACGCGTCCACGTCTCTTATGTAAAGACGTGTTTACCTGCAGGCCGGCGTTCTCAGGTCAGGATGTGATGTGTGACCTTCATGGTGACGTCGACTCTGTGGAGTTTAAACCTGCTGAGGAAGCCCAGAACACAACCTGAGCTGTTGTTCAGGTTTATACGACGGCTCTGCATCACTCTGTTGTAGCTTTATGTCACATTTTGGTGTTTTTCTTTCACTCTCTGCAGTAGGTTTACATCGTTTTGTTGTTGTCCTGCATGTTTTTGTGGTCGTTTTGTGTTTATTTTAATCACTTTTTATGTTTTGTGTCACTTTGTGAACATTATTTTGTAGGTTTGTCGTCATTTTTGCAGAACTTTACCTGATTCTGCGTCACTTTGCTGTGGTTCTGTGTGATTTTGTTGTCATTAAGCGTAACTTTTTCTGTCTTTGTGGTAGTTTTGTGTTGTTTTGTGACCACTTTGCATCTTTTTGTTGTAGTTTTGTGTCATTTTGTTGTTGTTTGGTGTCACATTTTGTTTTTTTTTAAAAATCTCTGTTGTACATTTACATCGTTTTGTTGTTGTCTTGCATGTTTTTGTGGTCATTTTGTGTTTATTTTTCTTTCTAGTTGTATTTTTACATTGATCTGTTGTTGTCTTGCATCCTTTGTGGTAGTTTTGTGTCATTTTGTTGTTGTTTTGTGTCACATTTCAGTATTTTTTAAAAATCTCTGT
>NW_007579062.1:110022-111115 GCF_000690725.1 Stegastes partitus | reverse complement strand
AACCACAAAGAGACACAAAACAACCACAAAGTAAACAAAAACAAACTGACACTGAAGAGACACAAAATTACAACAAAGATCCACAAATTGACCACAAATGGACACAAAACAACCACAAAGACGCACAAAGTGACAACAAACAGAAACTAAACAACCACAAAGAGCCACAAAAGTCCACAGAGACAAATTCAACAAAAATAAACAAACTGACAACAAAGAGAAACAACACAAAACAACCACAAAGTGACAAACGGAAACTAAACGACAGACACAAAAAAGTCGACAGAAAATGACAACAAAGACCCACATCATAACAACCCCCTCCCCCAAAAAACACCAACCTCAAAAAACAAAAACAACCACAAAAAAACATATTGACAACAAATAGACCCAAAATGACGACAAAGACACACAAACTCACTACAAATGGACACAAAAGTCCACAAAGAGACAAACATTGGACAGAGAAACACAAAATGACAACAAAGACCCACAAATTGACCATAAACAGACACAAAACAACCATAAAGTGACACAAAACAGTAAGTTGACAACAAAAAGACACACGACAAACTCAGCAAAGGCACAAAATGACATTAAAGCCACAGAAACAACTAGACAAAGACACAAGATGACAACAAAGAAGCAAACTGACCGGAAGAAACACAAAATGACAACAAAGACACACAAACAGACACAAAATGAGCAGAAAGAGACACAACAAAAGACATTAAAAACAACTAGAAAGGCACACAAAACGTCCACAATGGAAAGAAAAGCGCACAAAATAGCCACAAAGAGACGCACAAAATGACCAGAGCGAGACAAAATGACTAATAAGAAACAGAAAATGACAACAAAGTCCCACATCATAACAAAAAAGCCCACAAAAAACACACAACACCAACTGCAAAGAGACACAAAAACAATCACAAAAAACATCTTGACAACAAATAGACACAAAATGACAACAAAGACACAAAAATTGACTACAAATGGACACAAAACGTCCACAAAGAGACAAACATTGGACACAGAAAAACACAAAGTGACAATAAAGACACACAAAATGACAACAAAAACACAAAAAACG
>NW_007579062.1:107173-107741 GCF_000690725.1 Stegastes partitus | reverse complement strand
GAAAAAACAAATGACCAACCAAACAAAAAGTGATGCAAAGTGGCCACAAAGACACACAAAATGACCACGAAGTAACACAAAACAACAACAGGGAGACAACATGATCACAAATAGGTCAAAAATGACCACAAAGAGACATAAAACAACAATTCAGGGACACAAAAATACCACAAGAGACACAAAAAGAAGATAGAGAGAAAGAAAAAGACCACAAAGAGACACCAACTAACCACAAAGACCCACAAAATGAGATGGAAAACAACTACTAAGAAACACAATATGGCTAAAAAGACAAACAAAATTACTACAAAGAAACAGTAAGCAGCCACAAAGAGACGGAAAACAACGACTCAGACACACAATATGACCACAAAGAGACACAAAAAAACAACAAAAGAAAAACACAAAACAACTACAAATAGACACAAACTGACCACAAAGTTTAAAAAAATTTTTTTTTTAAATCCAACAACTATAACAAGATGCAAAACTACAAAGAGACACAAAATAGCTACAAAATGAAACAAACCAGCTACAAAGCTACAAAACATGACCACAAAGACACAAA
>NW_007579062.1:104469-106680 GCF_000690725.1 Stegastes partitus | reverse complement strand
TCCTGCAGCAGGTTGTGCAGCAGGTTGTGCAGCAGCGCTAACACAAAACACACACTTGTGTGTTTTTAAGGCTTCCAGCTCTAAAGTTCTCTGAGCTGCTAAAAACCGCGGCCGCATGTGAAACGTCGTGTTTTTCTAAAAACTGGCCGCCGGTTCTTTTTCTCGAACCAAACACGGAGATTATTTCTCGGTTTATTTAGCGGCGCTGCAACACACAGAAACAAATATTTATTTTATGTTGAACACGAGTGTGCTGCTGTCAGATGCTGAAAACCAAACGCTTCCCATCCGGCCCGCCGTGGCGTCACCAAACTTTTCAACATCTCTGCAGATTTGCTTTCAACAACTGTAAATAAACACCCACAGGCCCGCGAGGCTTGTGTATATATATACGTGTGTGTGTGTGTGTGTGTGTGTGTGTGTGTGAGTGTGTGTGAGTGTGTGTGAGTGTGTGTGAACGCTGGCAGCAGGATTGTACACAGCAGCAGGATTACCACCCTCAGACTGGGACCACCCTGACTTCAACACTTAATCCTGAAGGAAGTGGAGCTGCATCTCACACACACACACACACACACACACACACACACACACACACACACACGCACACACACATATATACTGTATACATATATATAAGTAGGAATTGTGTTGTAACGTCGCCACATATTCAAACACACATTCGACTATTTACACCAAAACAGAGCGGCTCAGATTAATGCTGCACAGCTGCAGCGCTGATGTGTCCAGAGCGTCAGTGAACGCATCACAGTCGCGTTTGTACGTCCAAATGTGCAAAATTACAGAGTTACTGGTGATGGATGTGTTGGAAAATCACAACGAGACACAAAAAGGCCACGGAGAGACACAAAATGACTACAAATAGACAGAATATAACCACAAGAGACAGAATATGACTACAAAAGACACAATGTGGCTACAAAGACAAACAAAAACAACCACAAAGAGACACAAAATGACTACAAATAGGTCCAAACTACTACAAAGACACACAAAATTAGCACAAATCAGGCACAAAAGACAACAAGAGACACAACAACACAACAGAGACGCACAAAATACCCACAAAGAGACACAAGACGACTTTAAAGAGACACAAAATAACAACAAATGTGCAAAATGCACGACTGGACTGTTGGTTACTGATGATGGATGCGCTGTGAAAGGGCTACAAAGCTACACAAAACAACCACAAAGAGACAAAATAAGCACAACGAAACATAAAACAAACACAAAGACACAAATCGACCACAGAGTTTGAAAACATCTGCACAAAGACAACAAGAGACACACAATGACTACAAAGAGACAGAAAAATACTACGAGACAGAAAATGACAAATACAAAAGACACACAAAATGACCTCAGAGACACAAAACAACCACAAACAGACACAAAACAACCACAAAAGAACACAAAAATGACCGCAAAGAGACACAAAACGACTACAAAGACACACAAAATAACCATAGAGACCCACAAAATGACTACAAAGGGAACAATGTTAGTACAATTCGATACAAAAGGACTACAAGAGTCACAAAACAACCACAGATAGACACAAAATCACCACAAAGGAACACAAAAATGACAACAAAGAGACACAATATGGCGACAAAGACAAACAAAATGATCACAAAGAGACACAAGACAACTTTGAAGAGACACACAATGATTTCAACACTTAATCCTGAAGGAAGTGGAGCTGCATCACTGAGACACACACACACACACACACACACACACACAGACACACACAAACACACAAACACACACACACACACAGCACATATTTATATGAAAGAAGGAAACACATTTCTTTCAAGTGTTTACATCCAAACAGAGCAGCTCAGATTTATGTCGCCCAGCTGCAGTTCTCCGTGCTGACGTTTCCAGAGCGTCAGTGAACGCATCACGGTTGTGTTTGTATGCACAGTGTTGTTTGTGTGTCCAAATACATGAGTGGATTTTAATTTAAAAAATGTTTAAAAAGAGAGTTTAGTCACGTGATGTTAAACCGCCGTGACTCCAGCAGATGGAGGAATAATGAAAGATCAACATGTGTGCGCTGGAAAATGGAAACGACGACAAAAAGACACGCAGCATCCAAAAAGAGACAAAAAATATCCAGAAAGAGACACAGAACGACTATGAGGGAAAAAACAAATGACCAACCAAACAAAAAGTGAT
>NW_007579062.1:68242-103634 GCF_000690725.1 Stegastes partitus | reverse complement strand
ACAAAGAGACACAAAATAACTACAAAGAGACACAAACCTTCGTTGCATTTTATCACCACAATAATCGTCTGTTTTTTAACTGCAGGAACTTTTGTGAAACTGTTTTCGTGCAGAAAACTTCAGACTCCAGATTAAATAAAAGACGATTATATATAACAATGCTGTGATGTGTGGGACTGGATGCTGATGAGTTAAACTCAGAGAAGACAACAAACTTCATTTTTCTGTTTTCTCAGTGTCATCTTCTGCATCAACTATTTAAAATTCTCCACATAAACTTCCACTGTTCTGTTTCCTACAAAGAACTACAGTTAAATCCAGTAACTTCTGTTGGTTCCTGCTGTGGAAAGTCACCTTTTGTTTAACAGGAACTTTTCTTGCATGATTTTAAAAACTTCATTTCCAACAAACAGGCCTTTTAGTGAACTCAGGAACTTTTCTTCCTACATTTCCACCACAGGAACCTTTTCAGGAACCTTCATCTGCTTTTCAACAACAGCAGAAACTCAGAAAAGAGCAGCTTTATCGTTTCGTTGTTTTGTCAAACAGCTTCGGCTGAAAGTTCCTCAAAAGCTTGTTTGTTGCTTCATGGAAGTTCCTGCAGCAGAAGTTCTGCATGAGTTTACTTCTGCTGCCTGTCGGCTAAAGTCACAGAGCATGAAACAGCAGGATGTGTGCAGAGGACAGGAGAACATGAATCCAGCAGCAGCTTCTGGTTTCTTTACCCACCTGACATCTTCATGTTGCTTTTCTTCAGTTCAGCGACCAGAAGTCATGAAACACAGTTTAAATCACAGTAGAGTTGGTCCTGAATGACTCTAAAGATCACGTGTTCTCTCACTTCCTGGTTGACATCCCTCCTGCTCTTTGTTGTTTTTTTGTTCCACATGAGTTTCCCTCCAGAACCTGCTGTACTTCCTGTCTGACCTGCAGGTGACGTGTTTCCCAGAGAGGCCTGCAGGGGGCGCTGCTGGCTGCACCACACAAGAGCTGAATGAACCAAAACTAATGAGAGCAGATCATATTAAAGCTTCAACATGCCTCATGTGTGTCTTTGCAGCTGATTTGTGGTCATTTGTTTTGTTGCTTTGTGGTTATTTTTACTTGTTTTGCATCTTTGCAGACGTTTTTAGTCATTTTTGATCCTTGTGAGTCACTTTTTTGTATTTTTGTCTCTCTGTGGTCATTTTGTTGTCATTTAATTTATCTTTATGGACGTTTTGTGTGTCTTTAAAGTCACTTTGTGTCCCTTAGTGGTTGTTTGTGGATGTTTTCTTTCTTTGTAGTCGTTTTGTGTCTCTTCTATGGATGTTTACCTCCTTGTAATTTTGTGTGTTTACATTTCTTTGTGGATGTTTTGTGTCTTTGCAGTTATTTTATGTCTCATTGTGGTCATTTTGCATCACTTCAGACTCAGTTTTCTGTCTTTGTGGTCATTTTGTGTCTCTTGTGGATGTTTTGTCTCCTTCCTTCTACTAACGTTGTGTTTCTTTGTCATCTGTTTTTGTCTTTTTGTCGTCATTTTGTGTCTCTTTGTCATCTGTTTTTGTCTTTTTGTCGTCATTTTGTGTCTCTTTGTCATCTGTTTTTGTCTTTTTGTCGTCATTTTGTCGTTTTTTTTGTAGCCATTGCATTTGTATTTGTTATTTTGTGTCTCTTTGTGGTCATTTTGTGTCTCTTATGGGATCTTTTGTTTCTTTGTAGCTATTGTGTGTCTCTGGCAATTTTTTGTCTCCTTGTGGTAACTTTGTGTTTCTTTGTCTTCAGTTTTTGTTTCTTTGTTGTACTTTTGTTTCTCTTTGTGGTCATTTTGTGTTTCGTTGCTGTCATCTTGTGCCTCTTTTTTGTAATTTTTTGTCTCTTTGTAATAATTTCTGCAGTACTTTTATCTCTTTGTGTTTATTTTATATTTCTTTATATTTAGTTTTAGTTCTTTTTGTAGTATTTTTGGTCATTTTTTGTCTCTTTGTCATCAGATTTGTCTCTTTGTAGACATTTTTCTTTGTCTTTTTGTAGTAATTTTGTTAATATTTGTTATTTTGTGTCTCTTTTTTAGCTATTTTTTGTGTGTCTTTGTGATCATTTTGTGTCTCTTATGGGATGTTTTGTGTCTTTGTAGTTGTGCTGTGTCTCTTTGCCATTAGTTTTTGTCTCTTGGTAGTAATTCTGTAGTATTTTTTTATCTCTTTGTGTTTCTCTGTGGTCACTTTTATTTATTTTGTTGTAAGTTTTATCTCTTTGTGCTCATTTTCTGTTTCCTTGCTGTTTCCTTTTGTTCCTCTTGTTGATATTTTTTACTCTTTGTAGTCAGGAAAGCCAACAGAAGCTCTGATCCGGCCCACCAGGTCTATCTGCAGGTGTCTCCATGAGCTCCAGACTGTGTGGGATCAGACCATCTCCTGGTTCTTCACGTAGCTGCAGCAGGAACGTTCTACACCAGCCGGCCTCTGCTCTGACCTGCAGCCTTCATTGTTGTGTGTCTGTGTGGCGCGTTGGTCTGGCATTAATTAGAGAGCGGGGTGTTGCTGGTGTGACACTGCTGACTGGCCTTTCACAGCTCATTACACGGTGTCCAATCAGGGCGCAGCGACCGTGACCGCTGTTTATTTATCCGCAGAGCTGCAAAAACGGCAGAATGTGGGCGACTCGTACGCTGGAACAGTCCGACACATTGTCCTGCTGCACCCGGTCCATCAACGGTGCTGCTGCAGAAACATGACCGGGACCGGAGCTGCTGCAGCTTCGTCAGCACCGAGGAGGCAGATTTCATCCGTCCTAAAGTGTTTACGTGGAAACAGAAACACAAAAACCTCACGTTGTTTACATCCACGTCAGGTCCTAACTCTCTGTGGTCATTTTGAAGTCAGTTTTTTGGTCGTTGTTTGTCTTTCTCGTCACACTTGTTGTTATTATTATTGTTTCAAAATGTAGTTTTCAAAATTAAAATGTCAGTTTAGAATTTCATATTGCTTTCTAACTTCATGTCATGACTTTTGTCCTTTTGATTTCTGGTCAGGCCTGTATTTCATGGTGTGTTTATTGCCTTTTTGTAACTCTATAATACTACTTTTTTTTTTTCTAATGGTGCTTTTTTCTTCTTTTTTTTTTTGTAATATCATACGTCACTTTTAAATTAAGTGGATTTTTTTTCTATTTTTCATGACACCTGAAACAAAAGTTGATCACAACATAACCACGTTCTTTCATAACATTTAAATATTATTTCCCAAATTGTTGGCTAATTTACATAATCTGCAGCATTACTCCTGGGATTACTGACTTTCTTTTAAATTTTTTGTCATTTTGAACATTACGAGGCTTCGTTTTCTTTCCCCTGCAGCTCAGATTCCTGTAAAGATGCAGATGTTTGGAGCAAATGTGGTGCAAATGAGATTCAAGAAGGACACACAGATCAACGCTTTGGGTCAGAGGAGTGTTTAAAGATGGTCATCATGACGAAATAAAACACTGCTTCATTCTGCACAGAGTCTCAGAACATGTCGGGAAGGCGTGACGCGAACTCAGAGCTCATGCAAAGGGATCAGTTAAAACGCTGCATGAAGCTCCAGAGGAATCATTTACATTTACACAAACGCTGCACAGAGGCGATGAAACTACAGTCAGACATCTAGGTCACGATGCACCGGTACATCTACTGCGTCTACAGCTACAATTACAGACCCACGATTAACAAACGGCGGCGATTCGCACGACACACACGGAAATATACAATATTTACACGATAACTTCATTGATTACATCGGTTTGAAACGGGGATCAAGCTGCCAGAGAGTGCATCAGCCTGGCGTTCACGATATACTCCCACTGAGAAAGGCTTGGATTGGAAACACAACGCTGCCCCGCAGTGGCAGGATTAAGTAACACAACAACTACACAGTTCAGTCACTCACTTTTACACGTGTTTGATGCTGTTGGCACATGCGAGATAGACACACATGCAGCAGGATTCATGCTCAGCTACGCCGCTAGCATCACTATTTAAACCCGTCACTAAAACCACAAAACGGCCACGCGGTGAAGTTAACCAGCAGGGGGCGGAGTTACAGAGTGCATTAGTGTTTGTTCGGGCATCGGAGGGTAAAGACGAGGATTTTTACTTCCATGGAAGGCACTTTGGACGGAAGAGGAGTCTCTAATGTTCCCCAAGATAACAATAAAGTTTTGGATTAAAAAAACCTAAAATTGTAGAAGTGTGGCAGGTTTAAAGTGGCAAAAACGGGATGGAAATATGTGAAGCTTAACTCAGAAGATGGTTAGCTTAGCTTAGCATAAGTTCTCTTGTCACTTTCACATTTTGCTTTTTATATAAATTAAAAAAGAAAAAAAAGAAGAATTTGTGTCAGTCAGTGAGGTCCTGGTAGGTGGACAGAGCTAGGCTAGTTGCTTTGTCTCCCTGCTATGCTAAGCTAACCATCCCCTTGCTGCTGCTTCATGTTTAATTTCCACACATGTGAATGAGTCAAATATTATGTTCTACTCCCACAAAACGCCAAAAAAAACCTGTCAAATATAAATGTGTGGCGGATTTCAAATAGTGAAAGTGGGACTGAAACCTGTAGCTCAACATTGGAATGACTGATATAAAGGAATCTAGAACAAGAAGACAATTAGCTTAGCTTAGCATAAAGTCACTTCTTATTTTTCTATTTTGCTTTTTTAATTAATTAAACAAACATAATATGTCCTAATCAGGTGCTGGTAAGACAGTTAAGATTTGGAAAAAAACAGGCTAGCTGTTTTCCTCTATATCCAGCCTTTATGCTAAGCTAAGCTAACAATCGCCTCGCTGTTGCTTTGTGTTTCGATTACAGGCATGAACATGATTCAAAGAATCATTATTCCCAAACAACAACATAAAATCACTAAACTATAAATGTGTGGCAAGTGAAAACAAATGGAATGGAACATTTAGCCAAAGATTGATTGTTTTATATGAAGCTACATTCAGAGGACTGCAAGTTTAGCTTAGCATCATATCACTTGCACTGAAGTCACTTGTGACTTTTGTATTTTGCTTTTTGTATGGCTTATACAAGCTAAATTTGTGTTGATGAAGACGCTTTAGAGGTTGATGGTAGACGGATTTTGTCACCAATGAGCAGAGCTAAGCTAGCTGTTTACGCCCTGATACCATTTCTATGCTAAGCTAAGCTAACCATCTTGTTGTACAGACATCAAAATCATTTGTTTTCTTTTCAGTAAACACAAAATTGTAATCGTGTGCCACGGTAAAAATGGCAAACTGTGATTGAAACCCAAAAGACTGATATTAATTTCTGTTTCATACAAAGCTACAGCCAGAAGACAGTTAGCTTAGCTTAGCATACAGTCCCTGGCATTGAAGTTACTTTATTGTAACTTGCTAGGGCAAGTTCTTTACCCTGTTTCCGTCTCTATGCTAAGCTAACTGTCCACTTCCAGTTACTTTATACTTAGATTACAAACATTAGCAGGGTTCAAACAAGAAATCTTCTCCCTTAAAAACACCAAACTGTAAATATGTGTGCCAGGATAAAAGTGGCAAAAATGTAAAACTACAGCCAGAAGACAGATTAGCTTAGCATAAGGACTATCGGAGGTTTAACATGCTATATCTTGTTTGTTTAATCCCTGCAGAAACTGCTCATTATTATAATTAGCTTGTTAGTCATTTACCCTGTTTCTGTCTAAGCTAAGCTAAGCTAAGCTAACTGTCCCATAGTTGTTGCTTCATATTTAGTTCACAGACAATAGATACAGATCTGTTAAAGAGAATGCATGCAGAGTAGATGTCAGTATTAAAGTTTGATTATGTCAGAGCTTTGTGAGTTTGCTAAACGTGATGCTAAAGCGACAAAAAAAAAGAAAAGAAAAGAAAATGAGTGTAAGGGAGTTTTTAGGCATTAAAACTGACCTGACAACACCTGAACAGCAGGTAAAAGCACATTGAATTCTTATTGCCGTGTGGCAGTGTCACACCACACTTATAATAAATATGTTCACCGAGGAAACACAGATTTAAACAGCATATAGGATACGTAACATCTGGGTATAATGTATAGAGCCACACGGAGGCTGCTCATTGAGACTGGACGGCTTCGCTTCATGCTGCTAGTAACTGTGGTGTTGCTGTGAAGCGGGTCACGGGCGGTACAGATGCTGACGTGTTGGTGTATTATTGCTGATTTCAGGACGCGGTGCTGATGTCTGCTACAGATGTGGCACAGTTCAGAACAGCAGGTTGGTTTTTCAGCCGTTGGAGGGAAACCGCTGATGTGTGGTGTGCTGTCAGATTGTCGTGTGTTGATGCGCAGCCCGACGTCCTCCTGGTCACTCCGCCGCCATCTTCTCTATGTGGTCCGTCAGCAGCTTGTACTGTTCTGCAAATGGATGAAAGTTCCAATTTAAAGCTGCAGTTTTATGTAACAGGAACCATCTTCATGTGGTTAACATGCAGCTAAAAGGCAACATGTTGCATCTGAAACAGAAGCTAACAGCAGACAACGAGCAAACTGGAGCAAAATGACGCTAACAGAAGCTAACTAGAGCCAACTGGAGATAACTGAAGCTAACAAACGCTAACAGGAAATACCTGGAGGGGATGGATGCTAACCAGAGCAAACTCGAGCTATGTGATAACAGGTACTAACAGAAAATATCTGCAGTTAACATCAAACAACTGGGCCTAAAAAAAGCCAACACAAGCTAACTGGAGCTAGCAGAAGCAAATGGCAGCAAAGAGGAGTTAACAAGAGCCAAGTGGAGGTAACAGGTGCTAACAAATGCTAACAGGAGATAGTAAAAAAAAAAGCAAGAAACAATTGGACCTAAAAGGCCCTAGCAGGAGCTAATCAGTGCCAAAGGGAGTTGAATGGAGCTAACAAAAGCTAATAGGAGCTAACAAGAGCAAACTCAAGCTATATGACACTAATAAAAGCCAACAGGAGATATGTGGAGCCAACAGGAGAGAACTGGGCCTAAAAGAAGCCAACACAAGCTAACAGGACATAACAAGAACCAAATAGAGCTAGAAGGCCCTAAAAGGAGCTAATCAGTGCGAATGGAGAGAGTCGAATGGAGCTAATAAAAGCTAACAGGAGCTAACCAGCGCAAACTAGAGCTTTTAATAAAAGCTAACGGATACTAACAGGCAATATGTGGAGCCAACAGGAACTAGCTGGGCCTAAGAGAAGCTAACAGGAGATAGCAAGAGCCAAATGGAGCTAGAGGCACAGGAGCTACCTGTGGCTAACTGGAGCGAACAAAAGCTAATGGGAGTAAGCGGAAGCTAACAGGAGATACCTGGAGCTAACAGGAGCTATATGTACTGCACAAGAGCTAATAGGAAATATCCAGAGCTGCCAGAAGCTAATAGAAGATAATAAGTGGTAATTGTAGCCGGCAGATGCTAATAAGAGCCAAACAGAGTTAAATGGCAGGAGCTAACCAGCCAACCTTTAACCCTGTAAAACTCCAGTAGGTGATTTACATCTAAAATCCAAAGCAAATAACTGAACTGAGAGCAGCGTTACCTTCATTCAGGTTCCCGATAACCGCCTGCTTCTTCAGGAAGTCGTTGCAGAGTTTCTTGCTGAGGCCGAACGCCAACATGTTGTGAGTGAACGTCCTGAAAACACAAACGGAACCGAACACATGTCAGTAAACGAAAAATAGACCAAACACGCTATAAATAATCTGCTTTGAGGGTCTGGATGAGGGATTATTTGATCTACTTCTACAGATTCTGAATCAACGGCATGATGATTTCAAGTTTTTATCTTTAATAGTTCCTCAGATATTGTTGTTCAAACAGCCTGAAATCACCACCAACGACATGAAGACATCATCATTATTATTAGTAGTACTGATGTGTTTGGTGGTGTGGATCATTTCCTGCTTTAATATCTGGCTTTCAGGTTAAGCAGTAGGCTGATTAAATTACCTTTCTATCAGTGTGTGAAGGTTAACAGGTTTATTGTTGTTAATGGAGTGCCTCAGGGCTCCGTACAGGGTCCTCTTTTATTACCTCTTTAAATAACGAAGGTGTTTATACTCATAGATGATAAAGCTGTGCAGCGTCGATCACAGAGCCCCTTCACAAAATATAATTTAATATTTAAGAGTCTTAACTGAAGCTTGTTTTGAATGCAGACAAAAATTAACCCTCTGAACTCCAATTTTATCTAGAATTTGACTCATCATTGAAAAAGCAGGTCGTCCTTCAATGTTCCTGAGATATTGTTGTTGAAAAAGCCTAAAAATGTTAACGTGAGAAAAACCTGCTGAAAGTGGGTCAACAGACAAAAAAAAAAAAGCTTAATATATATTCGTCTAAAATTTTACATACACAAGTTGAAATATCTATATTTTATAATAAAAAAAGTTTCAGCAAATCAGAGATGATGGAGCAGAAGGACCCTGATGATTTAAGAAGAAATATGGTGTAATGTCGCTTCTCTTGGAGTGTCTTAAAACTAAAAATGAAAGTTTAGCTGCTAAATGTCTCAAGGTTAACTCAATAACAAAAGAGCTCCGAGCCGACTGAGTGTTTAGACGGAGGTGGAATCACCTGCCGATAAGATTGAAAGTGAAGATATTAATCAGGTATCAAAGATAGCTGGTGACTAAAATCAACAGATGGGCTCCCAGCATGAGGAAACGACACATTAATCATTACTGAATCCATTAATTACAGTTAGTTAATGATGTCTTATCAGTGTTTCACCACTAGGGGGCCTCCTGCAACCTGCTCACGCTCCATGAGCCTGTTTGTATGGCAGTTCCCTACCCGAGCTGGCCGAAGGCGATGTTCTCATCGATTTTGGAGCTGTCGTCTCTCTCCTCCTGGGTCATATGACACCACTTCTCCCTGCAGCACAGAGAGTCGGTCTTTAATTCCTCCTGACCTTCAGCTCCTCCACAGAAACAGAGCAGGGCTGGGCGTCAACAAGCATCACCTGTCAGCCTGCCGCCATGCTGACCACAGGCGGCACGAAAAGCCACAAAACGCTGCAACGTCTTAACATAATCTGTGAGCCTTAGAGGCTGAAAAACAGCTCGATAAATATTTAACAAAATAAATCAATGACATCCAGCCCTGGAGCTCTTTCTGTGACGGGGGAGGAGGGGGCAGATATTCCATCACACAGAAAAACACGTGAAATGACATGAACGGCACATGAACCAGCCATCAGCAACAAAATACAACAAATGATTCGTTCACGAGGAATCATCTTTGTCAACAAGCACACGGAAAGCACCGGCTTCACTGGAAAACAACCTGGAAATGTTTTCATGCCTGAAATCACCACCAACGACACAAACACGTTGTTATTATTATTAGTATTGATGTGCTGGATGGTGTGGATCCTTTCCTGCCTTGAAATCTGGCTTTCAGGTGAAGCAGTAGGCTGATTAAATTACCTTAAATTAGGTTAACAGGCTTATTGTTGTTAACGGGGCACCTCAGGGCTCCGTCCTGGGTCCTCTTTCATTCCCTCTTTAAATAATTAGAGGTGGATGATAAAGCTGTGCAGCGTCGATCACAGAGCCCCGTCATAAACTACTATTTAATATTTAAGAGTGTCAACTGAAGCTTATTTTGAATGCAGACAAAAATTAACCCTCTGAACTGAAATTTTATCTCAAATTTGACTCGTCATTGAAAAAGCAGGTCGTCCCTCAATATCCTTTTGAATATAATAAAGGGTCAATAAATACTATGAGTATTCTTATACTTACTATAATAATAATAACAATAATATTAATTGTTATTATTATTCTTATTATTTATAATACTTTTATTATTATGTATATACCCTTTATAATACTCAAGAGACACTGAGGGGCGATGTGCTTTATAATAATAATAATAATAATAATAATAATAATAATAATAATAATAATAATAATAAATTTCCTTTTCGTGCCAATGTTTGTGTATCAAATTGTCCAAAAATAAATGAAAAAATAATAAAGTAAAATTCAAGTCATTATTATAAAACAATGTTGATAACAGCGCTTTATGTCTAAAGTGGTATTTTTAAAATTACATCGAGAAAATAAAAGGTGACAACTTGAACTGACTAAATGACATGTACGAAAAAAAACCCTGAAAAAAATGATGGAATAAAATATATATCATTAATATATAATACATATATAAAAATGTGAAATTAAACTCAAATAACATTTCCTAACAATGGGTTGCATTTTAGCAATTACTACAATTATTTTAGGGAAAGACTGTTTACATTTCTATATTTTCTAAACTGTATTAATGTGCTTCATAATGTTATTTTATAAATTTCTCTCCCTGCTTGTATTTTGTTAATCTTCCCTCCATTTATTATCTGTTTGGGTTATAACAATAAAAATAATGTTTTGCAGTCCAGTTTTTGTTTTTATGGCTGATTATTTAGCATCTTAACATCCCCCTTTGACTTGTTCAAGTTAAATTTTTCATTTTAATTTCAATTAAATTTTCACAAAAAGGGGAAAAAAATTGCAGACAAAGGCTGGATGATGAGAATATAAATCAATTATTTTATATATTTAATGTTTAATTTAAACAACAAAATGTAACATACATAAAAAAAAATAAAAATAAAATGGAGTGAATTTTGATATTTGTCAGAAGCGGTTAGTTTTGACATCACACAGTGTGTTTACTGAGGCAGGAGTGAAAACAAAGAAGCAGCTGGTGAGTCTGACTGTCGGCGTCACATCCCAGCATCCAGTCTGCAGCGGGAACACGGGAGAGACGGTAAAACAGGAACATGCAGGAAAAGAAAGACACGTGTTGCGAGCAGATTAATGGCGTGAACGTGCAGCGAGCTGTGAAGAAGCACCTTCAGACGGCTGCTGTGGCCGCGATGCAAAAACCCCCCAGAAACCCCACGCGAGTCACATGACAACATGCCGACAGAAGCCAAACACAGAAAGCACCGAGTGTGAAACTCATAATCCAATTAGATTTACAAGCAACGCCACATCTGATTCTTTCTCCTGCTGCGATTAAGCAGATTAGATCTTTTAATTCATACACAGCGGCAGCGGCAGCAGCAGCTTCACACTGCGGTCTGGAGGATTCACCGCTTCCCCTCCGCTCGCTGCTCACCGGAGCGGATCTGATGCTCGGCCCTCGACCCTCCACCTCCAGGCCGAGCTGCTGCCCCTTTAACCCTCGTCAGCAGCCATTTTCTGCCATAAATCACGTCCCTCAGAGCTTCATTTCATCTCCACAGATTCTCCTCTGACCTCTGACTCATCCCCGTTTCACCAGAACAATCAGCCTGAACCAAAACACCGATGCTCATTACGAACCTACAACCAGATTACATTTGACTATATGTAAACGTGACGCGATCCCTGGTGGAGATATTCACGGATATCAGGATTTGTTTTGCAAATTAGAACCGTGTGATGGACGTCACATCGACAGGAGGAGCAGAAGTGAGTAAAACCTCCAACGTGACGCTCATTTAATAGAAAATCAACCAAAACCGTCACTGAAATGTCGGATTATTTACATTTATTTAAAAGAAAACTGCCTCATTTTAGATATAAAATCAACCAAATCTAGAGAAACCTCATCAGAATCAGCAACTTTAGTACATTAATGAATAAATTCAGAGTTACTGGACTTGTTTTATGTATTTATTAGGCTCTTAATGGGATTTATTTTACTCACTGAACTTGAAAAGTCTAGTTTAACTCCTGCAAACTGGAAAAACAATCAAATTAAAGCAATTAAAGTTTTGAATTTAATCCTGTTTAACTTCCAGCTGCTTTTCTCTTGTTATTTTTTTTGTTTTTGAACTTAAATGCACTAATTAACGACATTTAATATTTTATTGTTATCCATGTTTTTGGGTTGTTTTTTTTTTACTCTGCTGCTTTGTGCTCTGATTTTAAATAAAAGTTGAATTTTAAAATGAAGTTTGGGTTGAAACTTCATGTTTTATGAGTCATAATATTTTTAAAAATAATTTCTAAACCTCATAACGTCTTAAATTCAGAACTAGAATCTGCTGCAGCCTGGTGGAACTGAACAATTAGCTGATTTTAAATTTACATCTGAAGCAATTAACAAACGGCAAAGTCTGCAATTTAAGAATCAGAATTAGTTTTTTGGCAATAAAGTTGTGAGATTTTTAAAAGCAGATAAAAAGATTTAAAAGAAAGCAGGTGCTGCAGTTTAAACAAACAGCAAGTTTAACAAATCCAAGAAATTTTAAGGAATATAAAGCAATAAAAACACGAACAGTCTGCAGGAATGTGCAGAATTATGGTGCTCCTTATATTATTATTACTATTTTTATTTTATTTAAATCAGCAAAATATGCTTTAGAGGTTTATTAGTAGTTTTTAAGTGTAGTTTAACTGTACAATATGCTGTTATTTTACAGATTTCAAAGACAATATCTGGTAAAATCAAAGAAGAAAACGATTAATTCACACGTTGACTGTATGAAATAAAACACGACAACATTCTGAACATTGTCCACGTCATAAATCTGTATTTTTATAAATTTAATTTGTTCTTTTACTATTTTTACTGCATTTAAACCAGCAAAAATATTATTTTACAGATATTTCTCATTATTCGAAAGAGAAAAAAAGTATATTAAAGGTTAAAAAATGGTAAATAAGTTAAATTATTTGAAAGATTTTTTTAATTTTGGTAAATTAAAGATAATAATTAGTAAAATAATGGGGAAAGAACCCATTAATCTGCATGTTTACCATGAAGAAATGAGGCAAAACTGTAAATTAGTTGAAGGAGTTAGTACACGTGAGTTTAAACTGTCGCATCAGAAGTTTTACAAAATCCTGTCGTCCTCCTTGTTTAAAATCACGTCTTTATCACGTTTTAAATCTATTATAACGTGAAACCTGAGCCGAGGACACATCTGTCAGAGAAAACAGGCCTAAAAGTCGACATTTTACTCCCCGATGTTGGCTCTGTTTCTGTTTAAATACGTATATTTAAACGACTCAGGAGTCTGACACAGCTGCACACATCTGCCCTCCACCTCCAGCCATGTTTTTAGTTTTTAGGGCAAACAGAGGGACAGACCTCTCGTCTTTGTCCTCGTCCTGCGTCCTTCTGCCCGGCAGCGAGGCACAAGGAGACAAAAGGGTTAAAACGCAGAGAGAGGCAGAACAACCACAAGAGAGGAAGGAGAAGGAGAAGGAGAAGAAGGAGAAGAAGAAGAAGAAGAAGAAGAAGAAGAAGAAGAAGAAGAAGAAGAATCACTGCAAACCTTTATTGGTGCTGCACAGAGACGAGGCAGCGGGACGACAGAGACTCACCTGGTGGTCGGAGATCTCTTCTTCCTCTCGCAGTGGACGGCGTCGAAGAACGCCGCGTTCCAGAACCTCAGCGTGTGCCTGCAGAGAACCGGAGAGAACGACGGAGGCTCGTTAAGCTGCAGGTTAAACGTCGACGTCCAAAAAAGGGACGAATGTGGAGCGACGACGTGACTCAGATCAGCTTTTAAAGGTCTCGTATTAGTCAGTACTGAAGAAAAATAAGTGAATTTAGAGTTTGTTTTATCCAACGTCTGCATCTAGAACACAGACGTCAGGAGATAGAACCCTGCTGTTTAGCCAGATTCCTGCAAAACAGTAATTTAATGCACTAAAGTAATCATAATAATAAAATGCATTTAACCACGAATCTGAAGCGGCGCAAATAACAAACTGCAAAAAGCTGCATTTCAGATTTAGAATTATTTTTTTTTGGCAAGTAGGTTTAAACATAGAAGGAACTTAATGTGGTGGTTTAATGAGATTTTTTTAAATATAAAAGGATAAAAAGATTTAAAAGAAAGCAGGTGTTACAGTTTAAATAAACGGCAAGTTTAACAAATCCAAGGAATTTTAAGGAATATAAAAGAATAAAAACACGTGCAGGCTGCAGGAATGTGCAGATTTATGGTGTTCCTTATTTTATCACTATAATTTACTGTATTAAAATCAGCAAAAATTAGCCTGAGCAGTTTATTTAGATTGAAATTATTTATATTTTATGCAACATACAGTGTGGTTTCCACAAACTGTAAAAAATAAAGTTTTTTTCAAAACAATTTACTGTTATTTTACAAATTTTCCCTGTTCTGTCAAATTAAAGAGTAAAAATCAAAGAAGAAAATGATGAATTCACCTGTTTACTGTATAAAATAAAACATGACAACACTGTAAACACTGTCCACGTCAGAAATCTGTAGTTTTATTTATTATTTATTATTTAATTTGTACCTTTATGGTGGTTAACCATAAAATTCCACTTTTTTTTAGTGTATTTAAATTAAGCAAAAATATTATTATTTGACCAATTTTTCCTCATTATTGGAAAAACAATTTATGTACATTAAGGACTGAAAAATGTTTTTTTATTTTTTTTTTAAGTATTAGAATTCTATAATATAACTTTATTGGCAAAATTTCTAAACGCAAACAAGGAATTTGACGCCAGTGAATCTGTGTCCAGTAACTAGAAAAAAATGAAATGAAATGAAAAATATTTTATTTATTTATCCCAGAAGGGAAATTCAATAAAAAATAAAATAATAATAATATAATATATATAATATAATAATAATAAAATAAAACAAATATTCAATAAATAAATATTAAATAATAATAAAATAAAATAAAATAATAATAATAATAAAAACAACAACTAAGGATTAAAAATAAAGCTGACGAGTAAAGAAATAAACTAATTAAACAATAAAAATAAGAGCTATTGTTTTATTATTTTGCAGATTTCTTAGAACCAGGTTTATGGACTAAAGCCTTTCATGCATAAATAAAAACAGCCTTGATGATCTCACCAGATGGGCTGCTGCTTCAGGTGAGTGTACAGGTAAACCTTCTCTCCTTTCTTTTCCTCCGGAGCCTCTGACACTAGAGAGCAACAGAGAACACGATTCGTTTCCACTTTACATTAACAATAAGAAGCCTGTAGGATCCAGACGTACCCGGAGACTTGGGCTTGGCCTCCCCTGGACCCTCTGCAGCCATGGAGCTCCTCAGCTTGCTCTCCAGACCTCCGAAGAAGCCCTTGACGTCGGTCTTGGACGTGTTCTTGAGGAGGCGCTCGGCGGCGTCCTTCTTCCCCGTCAGCCAGGAGTTGGCCTTGTTCAGGTACGAGTCCAGGCCGGCCGGAGGACCGCCGCGGTCCAGCAGCTCCGACGGCGACGGCTGGGATTTACCTGCGGAACCAGAAACCTTTAACGTGATGAAACGGCAGCTACCTGTTCAGCTCCAGAGGAAGGCGAGTCACTCAGGTGAGTCCAGAAAACACGCAGCTGCTTTAAGTTCTATTGTGTTTTTGTCACATCATGTCAGTCCTGCTTCTCTCTTCATTGTTTTTTTAACTAATTTTAAGATGTTTTCTGATCAATTTTAAACCTTTAAAGACATTTTAGTCGCCACATGAGCTTTAAAACTTCAGATTGGTCCAAAACTAAACCCTAAATCTAAAGATGAGGCTCACAGAACCACAGATACCATTAAAATCCATTTTTACAGATTTGCTCTCCTGTAATTTTTAGATTAGTTGCTTTTATTTGTAATATTTACGTTGACATTTTACATTTTTGTGTCTTTCTGTCGTCTTGTTTTAACTTCTCAGCGTCTCAGTGTTTTTCACCACAACATAAAGTCCTGCATCACAGTTATGATGTTTCACCATCAGCTGGATGTATCGTCCAACCACTCGCTGCTCTGTTCTCTGTTTCTGAGACATCTATTGTGCGTTATTGTGGTATTTTTTTCATTTTATGTGGTTGTCTTGTCTCTTTATGATCATTTTGTGTCTCAATTTTGTCGTTTTGCGTCCTGTTTTTCTTGTTTTCTGTCTGGTTTGTGTCGTTCTGTGTCCCGTTTTTGTCGTTTTCTATCTTGGTTTTGTCGCTTCATGTCTTTTTTTTTATGTCCTTGTGGTCATTTTGTCTCCACAAATTACAGATATTGAACTATCTCCGTGTTTCCAGACGTTTCCTCTCTACTCTGCTCATCAGCTGTAGAACGATGTTCCACCATCAGATGGATGTATCTCCAACAACGTGCTCCTCTGTTCACTGTTTCTGAGCCGTGCTGCTTTTATTTATTGATCCAGTCGGTTGGATTTTCCTCTCAGTCTCTCTGAGGAAACACTTCCTGCAGTTCATCCTGGAAACTCTCTGGATTTTCATGGCGTGACTTCTGGTTGTCTTTTAAACAACATGGTGGAACTGGTTTGACTTTTTTTTTTTTATTTAAATAAGACAAATAGAAGTAAAGCAAGGCTCACAAAAGGGCACGACTTATTTTCGGTTATTTTTCCTGACAAAAGCAAACGTCACATGTGATGAGTTAAAGGACTGAAAGTTATAATCTTGGTGAATTTTTTTTTAAAGATAAAACGCCATTCAAACCCGCCGGTTTGGACCCGAGCTGGCTGCAAGAACGCAGAATTTTTTGCTTTTAATATCATCTGATAACTGCAAACTGTTTATTTCTGGCTAATTTTTTAAATGCCACATGCAGAAATAAAGACATTTTGATGAATTACCACCATTTTAAAACTTTAGATTTAGTTAATTTCCCCAGTGGAGCTACACATTAAGCATGATACGTTCAGGGACTGAATAAAAGTAAAAAACATCAGACAAATCTTCTGCTTTTTACAGTTTCTGGCTCTGACAAATGATTTTTTAAATAGATAGCATGTCTTTAAACCCAACCAGTGGGTTTAGTTGCTCAGAGGGCGAATGTCTTCATTATTCCTCACTTTGTTTGGCTCCCTGCTGCTCTTTTTCCTTTTGGATATCCAGCTTTTGCTCCGTCTGTTGCAGCACGTTGTTGTTTGTAAAACCTCTAAATAAATAGAGTTTTGTGTGAAGCTGCCTGCAGGTGAGCTGCGGGTGTAAAGCCGATATTAGCGGATGTTGATGGCGGTACGATCGCTCAGCGCTTCCTGCTTGCATCAGCACAAACTTCTCTTTGCGGCGCTGCAGAAGAAAAACCACGAAGCCAAAGCGACGGTCCCTGAATCAGCAGCGAGAGCCGAAGCTCTGCTGCAGTCAGGAGCCGCTGTCTGGTTCAGACAGAAGGTTGGACGGCTGATTGTGATGCGTTCAGTGGAGCGGATCTTACCGATGTAGTAGTAGGTGAAGCACATGGTCATGAGGTTTTTGGCCGGACTGTAGTCGTCCATCTGGTAACACCTGCGAACACAACAACCGCCGATTCTGTCAAACAGCTGAAGCCTCGAGCCACAAAGAGAGGATCAGAAAACAGGAGTTATGAGCATCTAGAGCCTCGAAATGATCGTTGTGCTGCACAGTCGCTTTAAAAACTATTAAAAACACATCAGAGAGCTGCAACGTGCAGCTCCAACATATAGATTATTACACAAGAGTGCTTTTATGCATCTTAGAAAATATTTAAACGTCTCAATAAAAATCCTTCTGACTGAGTTTTTAATAATATTTTATTCTACGTTTGTTTTGTGAAACTATTAGTATCATAATTTTTGCATTTTTAAAAAATGTTTTAATTTGTTGATAATTTTTTTGTCTTTTACGTTTCTGTTGTGTATATATCTGAGACAAACAATATAAATTATAATTGAAGAAAAAATATTTTTTTATTGTAAAAAACTGTAGAAATAATTTTAAAGATTATTACATTTAATACATATTAAATATATTATTATACTTTGAAAAAAGTGTATTCATTATTTTAAAAATATTAAAACAAATAGAAGTTTTTAATAAATATACATTTTTAATAAATCAGTGCAGAAGTGAAGCGTATGTGCATGGTTTTATTTTTTATTTTTTTAATAAATTGGATATCTGGGGGATTTAAATTAATTTATAAGTGGTATGTGTGTTGGTTTCTATTTATTTCTTTAAAAAATAAAATATATAAATATATGAAACAATCATTTTATTTAGGAAATTACAGAAACTAAACTTATTTTCGTCATCAAATATTTTTTCATAATTCAAATTTTCATATAGTTTTACATTCTGCTTTTACTCTATCATAAATTTGTTTTTGTTTTTTCCAATAACAACTTATTTCACGTCATGTTTTTATTCTTATTTTCATGTCAATTGACATATAATAAATTTAAAACTGTGTCCGTGGTCTCCTTGTGCAGCGACGCTCGGCTCCCGGTGCTCCTGCAGCTCTTCAGACGCTCTCTGGGAGTCCTGTTATGTATATTATTCTTAAACACCATCTGTGATCTGGATCTCCTGAACTGTGTCAAAACCGCGACGCGTCAACTTGAATTTCATTTTGAGGGGGAAAAAAAAACAGAGGTCGCGAGAAGTTCACTTCCTGAACAGATTGCACCGCGACGAAGGGGACGACAAAAAAAAAAAGGTTAAGAGAGAAAACATTTAGGAGCTTCTCTTAAACATTTTTCCCCTTTAGAGCTCAGATAAACTCAACATCTGCTCCAAAAATGAACAATTTGCTTCTGTTTGAACAGCGTTTGATAATAAATTCTGTATTTGTGATGCGTTTTTGACAGATTTGATTCTTCAGAAGGAGCCGAGCGTGTTGGATTTTTCTTTTCAGGGTTAAGAACAAACATGAACACACTCATGGATTATTTCATATCTTTGAACCACTTTTAGAGAAAAACACCAAAAACAAACTCACTCAAACAGAACAACAGCGAACGACTGGACCAGCCGGTAGAAGGTGGCTTCGCTCACACACTTGGAGTGGCAGCGCTGCAACGACAACAACAACAACAACAACAACAACAACAACAAACATCAGTTAACCAGCAGGTTTTATGGATCTATAATCATTAATATTCTCTATTTAAGGCGTAATAACATCACAGAGCAAAAGTTAGTGGTTTAATTTATGCAACTCCATAAAAAAAACACCTTCAAATGCACAGTTATTTAAAAAAATAATAGATTTTGTTGTTTATTTAGACATTTTACCCACATATATTTTAGTTTTTTTTTTGCAGATTCTGAATTTAAACATCTAGAATAA
This sequence comes from Stegastes partitus, assembly GCF_000690725.1. Classification (NCBI taxonomy): domain Eukaryota; kingdom Metazoa; phylum Chordata; class Actinopteri; family Pomacentridae; genus Stegastes; species Stegastes partitus. Next base: position 84,608 of record NW_007579062.1, on the reverse strand, counting down.
CGTGTGCTTGATGAAAAACTACAATTTTAAAGTCAGATTTGGGTGTTTTGATGTAATTGTACGTGATTAGTTCAAATAAATCCAAGGATTCTTTCTCTTTCTACAGTTTCTGGCTGATAAGTAGTGAGATTCTGGAGGATATCTTATTAACTACGAAGCAGCAGCAGCTCTGCTAAACCTCTAATCTCACATATTTGCAGCGTATCAGTCTAAACAAACTGCAGACGTCTGCGTGCAAACATCAGAGCGACACAGATAAACTTCTTTTATGAGATATTTTGGATTTGCTGTAAACACGTTTCTGCGGAAGAGACAGATTTTATGTTCTCACACTTTAAAAGATGAAAGTTATGAAGCTGTGAGATGAAGCTTTAACTTGTAAATCCAGGTTTCAGATCTTGGTGGACTCTGACAGACTCCTGCTTCCCTTCTGAACTCTTTGCTTCTGGACTATTCCTCCTGTAAAGGTCACGTCCGAGCGGCCGGGACTCACCTGAGCGCTGACGTACTTGGCGAACCACTCCCGGCCTTTTCCGTTCTCTCCGCCGCACAGCTCTCCAAATCGAGCCTTCTCCTCCTGGTCAAAGTCCTCCCTGAGAAAACAGCACACGGCGATACGAGACCTGTGAAAACTCGCAGCTGTTTAATAACAACAAACTTCCGTATCCGACGGACGACCTCCAGCCGCTCACACCGACGTTTAGTCAGTGGAGAAAACTCAAACATGCACGAATGTAAGTTTAAATTGACTGAAAATGGTCCCAAAGGTACAAGAAATTAAACAATATTGGTACAAAATGCAAATAAATTCTGTATTTAGTTGTGTGAGAAGCAAAGCTGACTGCAGTTGTTCACACAGATACTGAAATTAAATCTGTAATCTCATTTTTAAAGTTGACTTTTGGTTCAATATTTACTGTTTAATACATTTTAAAGTCTGAGAACTGAAGCTCAGGTCGGCTGGTGTTATTTAAGTCGCTTCTAAAATAATTTTTAAAAAAGTCTTTAACAGGCTTTTTACCTGGATTTTATTTGAAATTAAAATGAATACAGAAATCAAATATAATATATTGTAAAATCACAAAAACGTAGTAAAATTATTGTTTTAATACATTTATTCTTTTTAACATTTGACTGTAAAATTACACTATTTTTACTTTATTAAAACCAGTAAAAATGTTGTAATTTTACAGATAAATTCTGTTATTAGATTAAAAAAGTATATTAGTGTTTAAAAAACAGAATGAAAAAAATATTATTTTACAGATTTTCACAGTTTTGTTAAATTACAGATAATGTTCATAAAAATCACAGAGAAAAAATTGCTTCATTGTAAAAAAAAAAAAAAGACAAACTGTATTTTTATTTTTATAAATATACTTTGTTGATTTAAAACATTAGACTGTAAAATTACTCTATTTGACTATATTTAAATCTTTAAAAATATTATTATGTCACAGATATTTGCTGTGGTTAGAAAAAAATCTGTATACAAAAGATTGAAAAATAGAAAATAATTTTAGACAGTTATTTTACTTTTTTTATTTTTACTGTTTGTTAAATAATAGATCTTGTAAAATCCCAGAAAAGAAATTTACATGTTGATTGTAAGAAATTAAAGAAAAGAAAACTGGACAAAACTGTGATTAAAGTTCATATTAAACTTCTGTATGTTCCTAAATAGTATTTTTTTAAAAAGTGTTTAACCAATAAATTACACTGGTTTAGTGTATTTAAATACAATAAAAAACACCAATATTTTACAGATGTTTACTGTTATTTTCACCATTTTTTACAAGTTAATTGTTGACGTACCTCTTTTTTGTGTGTGTGTGTGTAATTTTTTCTGGCAGATCTTTTTTTAATTTACTTATTTATCTGGTTTTAAGTGCAGCATGTTTTCCATCTTTATTCTTTTTACTGCGACAGAACAGGGTGACTAGAAACCCACTAACGGGATCATGAAGCTAACGAAGGACGACCGGTCTGTCCTGGAGAAGGCGAGGAGGTCGGAGGTCGACTCAACTCAGAGGATGTAAATTCATTGTTTGGGTCTGTGGGTCAGAACCGGACGGAGAAACAGAACTCAGGAGGTCAGACGTGATCAGACCAGCAGCTGAAACAAGCTAAAAAAAAAAAAAAAACGTCTGTGATGTTAAATAGAAGAGAAATCTGATATTTCGAGGCGACCTTTAGACATTTCACCTCAGTGGAGTTATTCAGGGTCTCAGGAGGTGAAAACGTGGAGATGTTTGGACGTTGATCAGACGTCCCTAAGCCAACCCTAAACCAGTCAGACCACCAGCTGCACGTGTCTCACCGACCTGTTGCTGCTCACTGAGCGTCTGAACAGTGTCACAAACAGAAAGAGCTCATCGGAGAACAACAGCTCCTCCGTTCATCAGAGGCTCGAGGTGGAAATTTACTCAGACTTTGTCCTCCGGCTGCTCTGACATGGAGGTGAAACTGCTGCTGCTGCTGCTGCATGTGGTCACGTAAGTAAGTCTGAGAAACCAAACTTAGCTTCTCACAAAACCACAGACATCCGCAGCATCAAAACTCAGAATATCTGCATCCACACTTTGATGAGCAGAATGTAAAACCTGCTGGAGGGTTTGAAAGGAAACGTACTGAAAAAATAAATAAAAAGGCAAAAAAACACCATTTATCAGCTAGAAACTGTAAAAACCAGACAGAATTGTCAGAGTTTCCCCTTTCAGACAGTCCTTGAACTACTCATCTGTGACGAAACCAAATCAAATGAGCTTAAAATCACATTTCAGTCATTATTCTACGTGTCTCAATTTAAAAACTTGCCCAAAATATACCGTATGCCCAAACCACATTCTGTAAAAAACAAAAAATTCTGCTCTCATTTGTGCAAACATGACGCCATGACTGATTCAGGTGTGACTGACAGTTGTATAACAAATATTCAAAGAGTTTTTAGGTTGACCTGCAGGCAGCGTTTCCACAGATTAGTGAGGACAGGCAGGTTTGAGAAGCATCATACTGGAAAAAAAACTGTTAAATTACATCATTAATCAGGCAGAAACTATTAAAAACCAGAGAGAATTTTCATTTTTCAGATTGTCCTTGAACTAATCATCTGTGACGTTCTGTTCTGTCGAAAAATTAACCAAACCTGAGCTTAAATTCATGCTATTTCATCAAAATCCCTTCATTCTACATCACTGAAAAATGTGCAAAAAATAAATGGTTTGCTGGAACTAAATTCTGTAAAAAACAAAAAATTCTGCACTGCTGTGTGCAAATATGAAGCTATTAGAGACTCAGCTGTGACCAACAGTCACGTGACAAAAATTCTGGGAGCTTTCAGGTTGAACTGCAGCCAGTGATTCCAGAGCAGAGCAGTGAAGACAAGAGTATGGCAGGTTTGAGATGCATGTTTCCTGACTTACAAAAAAACTGCAAAATTACATCATTAATCAGGCAGAAACTATTTTTAAAAAACTGAGAGAATTGTCAGATTTTCATCTTTCAGATTGTCCTTGAACTAATCATCTCTGACATTCCGTCCCGTCCAAAAAATTTATTAAGTTTAAGCTCAAATTCTTACTATTTCATTAAAATGCCTTTATTCTACATGTCTCATTAGAAAGCTTGCTAAGAAGAAATGGTTTGCTCGAACTAAATTCTGTAAAAAACAAAAGATTCTGCACTGCTCTGTGCTAATATGAAGCTATTAGAGACTCAGCTATGACCGACAGTCACGTGACAAAAATTCTGGGAGTTTTCAGGTTGAACTGCAGCCAGTGTTTCCTCAGAGCACGGAAACAAAATTTAAAAACTAAGTAACAAAATATTTAAATTCAAATTCTACAAAAAAAAAAAAAACCTGCACCAGATTCTGGAAAGAATAAAAAATAAAAGCTCAGCTCCTTGTTGCAAAGATTCAGGATGTTTTTGATTGAACTGCAGGCAGTGTGACACCTTCAACAAATCATAAACATAACTACTAAATATCTACAGTATGTAGAGCCATAATTTATTTTCAAATTAATATTGCTAACACCTCTGGAGCCTCGAAAAAAAAAAAGGTGCAAGTGTGGATTCCTTTTTTTGTTTGTTTGTTTTTGTTTTTTTTGACGAGGACGACGACCTCCTCAGATCCCAGGTGTGAGACGGCAGGTCCATGTTGTTTTGTTTTGGGTTTTTTTTGTCTAATAAACAATTAAAGAAATTCAACTTGTGTTTATTTTTTTAATGATTTCTATATTATCCTGCACAGAACATATTCCTGAGTTCTCTCTCCTTCTTCATTGTGTTTCCATCGAGGTGCTAGACTTCATGTTGCAGTAAAAAATTAGCCCACAATGAAGAAAAATGTGACGTGGAGCAAGAAAATGCCCAGAATCTTGCTTGATCTGAGTTCAGGGGTTTAATTTGAGATATTGCAAAAGGACAGAGTAGTTTTGTTAAACTGAGGAAGATTAAAGATATCTTAGACTAATGATCAGTCATATTCAAACTGTAGATGTCATGAAACACATGAACGCTCCTTATTACTGTAAAGACCTGAGCGACAGACATCTGCACTGTGTATCTGGTCCAGACATGTTTAAATAATCACGGTTCTGGTCTGTTTGGGTAAAACCAGAACATCTTATAGCAGCAGATAAAAGACAAGGAGGACGAGGCCTGTCTGATGAAATCATGAACGTCGTGCATCCTCAGGAGCCATAATTAAAGAAAGACAGCGACAAACAGTCACGTGTTTCGCTATCAGCGCCGCTTAACCGACATTTAACGTGCTCTGAGACGAAGGACACCTTCAGCCTCCATCTACGAGGCGATGGCTACCGTCCAGCAGCACGACATCAGCAGAGGAGACGTCTGCAGCGTCCTGCTCTGGACTCCATGTTCCTGCATCTTCCAGGACAGTTTCAATGACATCAGGCCGTCGTGTGAGACAGGAAACCTGAAGCACTCATGTTAATTTACAACATGTGTTTACAGGGCTGTTAGGATATTTTCAGGCTTTGAAGTAAAAAAATCACATTATTTTTGTCCTGCTGGACCTCGTCGCTCCTCTTTAAAACCCCTTAAATTTGTCAATAAATGATGTTTTTCTACTGATATAATGATTGTGTTCTTCAAAAATATTATTTTAAAAGACAATCCAGATTTGTCCTCACTCTGGATTATTTTTTCTCTGCAGCAAAACAAAAAAACCACGAAGAAGGAGAGAGGATTTCTAAATATTTTTGTACAAAACAACACCATTAATGCTGGATGTATCTCCAACAAGTGGCTGAGCCGTGCTGTATTTATTTGTTCATCCAGTAGGTTTTATTTCCTCTCTGTGGAAACACTGCCTGCAGTTCAACCCGAAAACTCTCTGAATTTTTGCTATTTGACTGTTGGTCACAGCTGAGTCTGTCTTGGCTTCATGGTTGCAATAAGACGTGTAGAATATTTTGTTTTTTATAGAATCTGTTTATGTCAAAGGGTTTAATTTTTGCGAATTTGTACGCAACATAATTAAATTTGTTAATGTTTTTTTTTTTCCAATGGAACCACGCGAGTAGTTCAAGGACTGTTGGAAAGTAGAAAATTTCAGTTTTTACAGCTTCTGGTCGATAAATGGTGTCATTTTTGGCACTTTATTTAAAAGATAACACGTCTTTAAAACCTGGGGAATAAACTAAATATTATCGAAATCAATTAAAATCACAGGAACTGGATTTTTTAAAAATTAATTTAAAATCTGTCACAAAAAAACATTAACTATGAGGCTTCACGTTGCTGCAGAGACGCTCCAGACTATAAATCAGATTCTCCAGATTTAGAGAATAAGCAGCAAAAATCTAGCTGTCGTTTTTACGCTAGTTTTAGCGGGAAAGAAAAATGTAAAAATTGCGCCAAAAACTGTGACCCGTATCATGTTACAATGTGTTGAGCAGGACAAAATCAAAATGGCCGCCCCTTACTTTCCGTGGAACACCTTCTCCACGTAGGCCTTCATGAACTGCCTCCGCTCCACCGCCTCGGCGTCGGCCTCCTCCCCGCTGTGGTTGGACGAGGACGACGACCTCCGCAGCTCCCAGGCGTGGGACGGTGGGTCCATGTCGTTCTCGCTGTCCGCCGACTCGGTGGCGTCGCTGTCTCCGTCGTCTCCGTGGTGATGGTGATGGTGGTGGTGGTGGTGGGACTTGGTCGGCGCCATCGGCTCCGGCAGTAGCGGCTTCTGGTGGAGCCCGGCGGACGACGGCGGCGGCTCCGGGGAGAAGATGTCGGCGTGTCCCTGGTGCTGAGAGGCGTCGACGCTCAGAGTCGAGGCCTCGGACGGCAGGTCAAAATCTATCAGGTTGTCCACGGCGACGCCCTCCATCCTGGACCGGTCTGGTTCTGTAAACGCTATTCGGTTATTCGGAGCTCCGCGGGAACATCAGGCTGCTGCTCACAGATGTGGGGAACAGCTGGAGGCCGCCGTCCTTACTGGAGCCGGACTCTGCAGAGCATCACACCCCCCCGAGGCTGCCGACCTCCGGTGAACTCAGGGACCCAGAGCATCTGGAGACGAAGCAAAATGGAAAATCAAATTAGCGTTTAGCAGCCGATTTACCAGAACCAGGAGGCAGCGAGAGGAGAACAGGAGTCTGCTGCTGTTAGAGGCTGCTACGAGCTAAATGCTAACATTAGCACGGTTAGCAGGTGTAATGTTCACAGTCTCACCTCAGTATGCTAACATGCTAACGGCTGCTAATTAGCAAGAAACACCAAGTGCACATTAAGCTTTAAAATTAAATAATTAATGGTTTTAAGCTGACTTTTAAAAAAAACAAAAAAAACAATTTACTGTTATTTTACAGATTTTTCATATTTTGTTAAATTAGTAAAATTATTTTTTAAAAAGTATTATTTGACACTCTAACAGCCAAAAAACAAAACAAAAACAAAAGAAATTGGTCATTTATGATTTTTAACCACCACAAAATGACATTTTATTGTATTTAAATCAGCAAAAGACATCATTCTTAAATCATTTTTAAACATTACAGATTTCCACTGTTTAAAAACTATTTTTTTCTGGTAGTTTTTCACCTTTTTTGACAGGATTTTCTTTTACAGTGTGGATAAAAAAAATTATGTGTTTTAAGGACTGAAAATGGTAAAATATTATGAGTATTATTTTTAAGCTATTTTTACATATTTTGCATTGTTTTTAAAATTACCAAAAAAGTATAAATGTAAATGTTGACTGTAAAAATAAACAAAAAACATATATTGTAATCATGACTTGTAGATTTAATGCTGTATTTAAATCAGCATATATCATTTTCTCTTCTTTTTTTTCTTAAAAGCAGATTTTCAGTGTAGTTTCCTTTTTTTCTTAACAGTTTTTAAACATTAAAGATTTGCACTTTTTTTTCTTTTTTTGAATGATTTTGTCCGGCATCCTTTGTACCAGAGTTTCACCCTTTTATTGGATTTTTAAAACATTTTCTGACCACTAGATGAATTAAAATGTTCAGTCTGCTGAGTTAAATCTGGATAATATATTTCCTATCATTCTGAAGCTGCTGATTCCTCATTGCTGTTGGTTAAAAACTCTTTGGGGGATTACAAAAAAAACACTTCCAGTTAATGCAGGAAAAACCTGCTTGAACCTCCTGAAGTCAAACCAGTTTCTGACGTAAACCTGCGACTAACGACTATTTTCGTTGTGGATGAATCCGTTAATTATCGGTGTTTCCTCAAAGCCCAACGCGAGAAATGTCTCGTTTTGTCCAAAGATCTTCAGTTTACCGTCACAGAGGAGGAAAGAAACCAAGAAGTATTCACATTTAAGAAGCTGTGATCAGAGGATTTAGATGATTTTTATTTTAAAAATAACTCCAAGTCAGTGATTGAATATAAAAACAGCTGCAGAGGAACTTATTAGATGACGAGCCATCGATTAATTGATGCAGCAGCTTTTATTGTGACAGAAATGAGATCAGCTGAAGAATTGAAAAAGACATATGTTGTGAAAAAAACATACCTGAGGTTATTAATTTCTCTGTTTCTTAACTTGAATCAAGCTTTAAAAGCCTTGATTAAAGCAGCGAATGTGAGAAAACGTGACGCTTTTAAACCTGCAGAGCACAAAAACCCACATTAAACTGACGAGGTGTGAAGACGTGTGTTCTGATCAGAGCAGGTTCAGCGCTGTGGCCTTAAAACAGGCTTCCTCCTCAGATAAGGCTGCGTTTCCCGGCAATAGGGAGATTTCAGACGAGATTAATTACAGCCAGGATTCCCTCTCCTGCGTATCAACCCTCCAGCAGGTTCTGTTGTTGCTCCCGTTTCATTTTTCTTCACTGTGGGTTCTTGTTTTACTGCCATATAAACTCAGAAATGACTTCTGACAGCGTTATCATGTTATAAACCATCACAAAAGTTGAATTTCTTTGACTATATATTCTACAAAAATGGAGGAAACCTTGAATCAACACGTTTACAAGTGTCCAGGGGTTACCAAAAACAAAAAGCATCTCACATACTACGGATATTTAACTACTTACAGTTTTAGTTTGGCCAAAAGGCGCTGAATTTTCATCATGTGACTGTTGGTCGCAGCTGACTCATTAATGGCTTCCCTGTTGCACAAAGGAGTCCAGAATTTTTTGTTTTTGACAGAATCTGGTTAAAGCAATTGTGATTTTTGTTAAATGAGACATATAGAATAATTTAATTTTATTCAAATATCACGATTTTTACACTTAACTGCTTGCTGAGTTGCTTCAGGAACATTAAAACAATAAATATCTGATGATTATTTCTGTTTTTGCAGCTTCTATCTCTGGTAAACACTGTCATTTTGGCATTTTTCTTAAAATAACGATGCTTTTTTAAGACGCTTTTGTGCAGAACCATCATTCCTCTGCAGCTTCAAAACCTCGAATTATGAAATCAGAGATGACTGCTCCCTCCTAGTTCCTCGTTACTCGCAGTCAGCACACGCCAGATAAAGGGAAGTCACAATCATTGATTAAAACCACAAATCTTAACCGTTGTATCTGATGATGCCGTTTCCCACAGTCTGTTGTGCAACTCTGCTCGGCTCCAGAACAAGTCGCTGGGCGGCAGACTCCCACTCGGGCCTTCCCAGGACTCCTCACCTCCTCCAGCAGCAGCATCCTTGGTCTGATCCCTGAGCTGATCCCGGTCTCCTGACTGGACTCACACAGATCCCACATTGTGAACACCAGCCGAGCCTCGGGCCGCCGGAGACGTTACGTAACGCAGCGTTTAGTGACGAAGGCCAACAAACAAAATCAGCCAGAGTGAAAAAGGCAAACGTGACGTAAGCAGCTGATCTCGTCACCTCCGTCAGGTTCGGCGCTCGAGGCTACGTGACCAAGATAAAAACGTTCAAGAGCCTCCGGAGTGTTTTCTTCTCTTCAGGCCTGTAAACTGTGAAAATGCACAAACATCCTTTTTGTTCTGTGATCATTGAGGATGGGCAGAGTTTGGGTCTGACAGAAACAACCGACATCATGAAGCAGGAACGACGTGTTGACACAGAAGAAAAACAACAACAAAGAAGCTAAAGGTGTCAACGTAGGCCGGCGTAGAACGACGGATCAACGATCATTTCACTGATAGAAATAAGAAAAGAGTTTGATAGAATCCCTAGTCTGAAGGTTCAAGTTTAGTTTGATGAACAAACTCCACACAAGATCCCTCCCTGCCTCGTAAACAAAAACTAAATCTGTAAAAATAAATAAATGTTGACAATCTGGCAGCAAAAAAATAAAATAAAATAAAATAGGGGAAAACTGTGGTGTTAAAAACAAAAAGTAAAAACTGTAAAAATACCAGCAAATATGTGTAAAACAATGATATTTTCAGCTGATTATGAATATATTATATTTTAAAATAAATAAAACAAATATATTAAAGTGTCATTTAAGGTGAAAAAAAATATATATACATATATATTTATTTTTTTCTATAAAACTATTTCTAGTATTTTTCTAATCCTTAATATTTAGATGTTTTTAATTATAGCATATATCTGTGAACTAATATTTTCTAAAATAAAATGTATATATATAAATACAGTAAAATATTGTAATTTTACGTTCACACATTGTAAAAGAACAAACTAGGATTTGTAAAAAAAAATAAAATTGACAGAAGAACAAAAAAATGTATATATTACATGTAAATATTGAATAAAGTTTTATAAATAAAAATATTAATTTACATGCTTACTGGAAAAAATGTCAAAAATGGAGCAAAGTCTACAATAAAAAATTTCCCAGGTTTGTAATTTTTTTAATTTTTGTTAAATTATGTTTGTGTGTAAAATAACACTGATTTACTCCATTTTAAATTTAGTACAAATATCATTATTTTACAGATTTTACAGGGAAAAAAGCATTTTAACATCATTCTACTATTTTTTTTTAAAGAACATTTTTGATACAGTTGCTTCCAGATGTTTTGTTTTTTTTGCAGGATTTAATTCTTTTGTTTGTTTGTTGTTGTTTTTTTACAGCGTACAGAGGAGGGCCACTAATCTGATCAGCTTCATTGACGACAGAGAACAGAGCCGTTTACACGTCAGAGTTTTGAACCGTGTACTGATTGTTTCCAGGGTTAAATCATCTCTCCGGGCTGCTTCCTGATGATTTAATGTGATTCCTTCTGTTGCAGCACAATCGTTGGTCTCAATGAAACTCTGTGAACCGGCGCCAGCATCACTGAGCATATGGGCCGCGGCGCTGGAAGGTGAAAGTGTCGCAGGACGCCGAGCAGCAGAGCCTCTCGGTCGGCGGCCTCCCGGTCGTGACTCCCGCCGAGGACGTCTGGCGGCGGTTCAGTGAATCAGCCGGCTGCAGAGAAACGTGGCCGACCAGACCCTCCCTCAGCCAGGACGGAGGGCTCCTCTGCTGCTTCATCCTCCTCCTCCTCCTCTTCCTCGCTGCAGAGGCCGGCGCTGTTACACAACGTCGCCCCGAGCTTCTCCCACCCCCAACACATACTTCATGCGGCAGAATGCAAAAGTGATAAATCAGCTTTTACTCTCCTGTCAGACGCGGCATTATGGGATATCAGTGCAGCCTTTTATTTTTTATTTTTCCACATTCCTGAGCAGCCTCAAGGAAGCAGGAACCAAAAACCCCGACCTGGGAATTCCCTGACCCGCAATCCTCTGGTGTCCTTGTGCAACCTGAGAGGTTCGCTTGTTCGGTGTTCCCATTATTGTGTCACCAGAAGCGAAGCCTCTCCTGAGCAAACAAGGCTGCTCCTCCCTGTGAGCAACTCTAATCTTCATCTTTCTGCTCACATTCGGTGTAAATTTCTACTAGATTTAAACAGCGTGAATTATGAATGACTCAACAGGAGCCTTCATCTTTCCCTTACCAATAATTTGTTTGTTTTAGGCGTCGACTGGTTCTTTCCAGGCTGAGACAGATTATGATTGATGAACGCGATCGATACTCTCCAGAAAAAACTAAATGCTCGTCGTTAAAGCTTTGAAAAAACTGAAACTGCAATTCAAAACTTCATTAAAATGCTTTTGTTTATGTTTTACATGTTTCATTTAAGGAGAACTGGGACATGCTATAGATAAAAATCAACCAAATCTGAGAAAAGTTCCACTCCTGACCTCCTCAGAATCAGCTCGTTTTTTATTATTTACGCTAACTTTAGTATATTTAATGAAGCCTGGATCGATAGAATAAATGCGGCACGGCTCAGAAACAGTGAGCAGAGGAGGAAGGTGTTGGACGATACATCCAGCTGATTGTTAAACACTGTCTGTAAAACTGTAAATAGCTAAACATCAACATGTACAACTACTGTTTTGTGCCCAGTATTGGAATCACATGGAAAACATGTTGGTTCCAGATTCTCTGAATGTTCTGGACCAGCAACATCACCATCAACAACAGAAAATTCACTACGTGGTCTAACATATTTACCTTCCTAATCATTAGCCGGCAGCGAATTCGTGCAATAATCGCATAATCATTAACACAAATGAAGTACAACGAGCTATTTCCCGTGTAAAAAAAGAAAATCCTGTCACCTCCCACACAGCCTGCTATCGGCATCAACGCCCGATCACACTTGAACTTGTTCTGTGGCACTTATCCAGATTGTTTTCTCCCGACTAGATCCTTGCTTGTGTTGTTTCTGCTCTCAGATGTACGTCGCTTTGGATAAAAGTGTCTGCTAAGTGAAATGTAATGACGGTGCTGTTGTCAACTACAGTCACGCGTAGCAGCACGAATATTCATTTTGGGGTCTCGAGCCGGAAGACAAGAACCTCCTCAGAGTCTCTGTCATGGTCCCGTTGCTGCTAAATTCCCACAATGCTCTCTGCTGCCGGCATGAACTGCAGTCTGAGTGACACCTCCTCTGGTCTCTACAGGATCAAACAGTGAGAGGCTCCACCTGGTGGAACAACCAGGTACTACAACTCAGGGTTGTCACCAGCATTATGACAGAGTGACAACCCGTTAGGTCGAGGGTATGTAGCGGGAAAATATTTAGCAACAAGCGCCGATACAGTTTCTCTACTGTCGTCTTCGCTGCTATTCGCTAGCCGCTAGCGGTAGTCGCTAACCGGCCAACGATTTGCTTTCGGTCCCCCCTCCTCTCCCTGTTACGTTGTCAAAAAATCCTGGTGAGGACCCTGCAAATGATCTACAACACATTTTCTGACATGCACATGCTTTGTCTTCTCCCTTATCCGCTAGTATTTTTTAAAAATCAGTTAAATTATTAAAGGCTAGTAATCAGTTCACCCCGGTCCATTACCCTGTTTCCTACATACTGGAGTTCTGGCTGGTAGCTACTGTTTGTTGTCGTTTTGTTGCACTTAGAGTTCGATGATGTTGGATCCTACATGCTAACAAAAAAGCTAAAAGGGACGATCAGAAGGCCGATATTCTAAACTACATCGAAAATAGTCTGAGTTTCTGCAGAGGAAAGCTGCTTATTTTTTGCAATTTTTTATGTTGTTGGTGCTGATGTTAGAGTGGAGGAAAAAAACGCTACTCAACAAAGATATCGATCGCTTTTTGTCGTCGTCCTCTCCCAGTTTACCCAAAAATGCATTAAATCAGTTTTTAAGGGTGTGCTTAGAAGTACGAACCATGGAGTTGTACCATTTTCTCCCCTAAAAACAAACATAATAAAGATTCTACAGCGACATTTTCCTGCAGTCAGAACTCACATAAAGCTTCAAGCCGACCCACAACAACAGTTTTTCGTAAAAGCTAGCAAACACAAAGAACAACCAGTCCATGGGGGGAAGCAGTGGATAGCTGCTAGCTAGCTAAGCAGCCAACTAAACAGCTAGCTAAGCAGCTAACTAAACAGCTAGTGGGTACTTGTTGTTTTTATGTAGAAAACGACAAACTTAAAATGCAAAAAACGTTTATTAGTAGGAATGCACAATATATCGGCGACCACATCGGTATCGGCCGATATTAGTGTTTTTTCTGATATATCGGTATCGGTCCGATGAACAAATTAATCCGATGTGATGATTGTCTAACATCAGCGCCTTCGTCTCTACATTTGATAACACTGCTAGTCCACAGATGTTTTTACTTAAATGCTCCTGGACTTGAACGCTAAATATCCTAAAATAAGTTCAAATATGTTCTACTTCTGTTATGTAATAAAGAAGACTATGTGGTGTAATTTAGCTTCTTTTGAATAGTTTTCACGTCCTTACAGTGCTTGCTTATACCCATTTTTGTATATCGACATCGGTAATATCGGTTATCGGCGATATCAGAAATCTTAATATCGGATATCGATATCGGCCAGAAATTTTAATATCGTGCTTCACTATTTATTAGCAATAATTACTGATTTTGACTTTGAAAATCTTTAATGTCCCCGGAGGGCAATTTGGTTTGCAGCAAAAGTTAGAATCACACAGTAAAATCTCACATGGCACACATGACTGTGCAAACTCTGGTTGCAAAGGACATCTCAGGCACCAAATACCACCGGCTACATGTCGTCCATCAATACAGACTCATCAGTATCAGCTGTTTACGGGCAGCAGGTCGATGAATACTGTGGCTGCTGCAGGTTCAGGAGTCCTGGATGAACTGTGTTAACCTCAACCTCCTCTAAAGCAGCCAAACAGGACTTCACGATATCAGACGGAGGTGTTTGCGCGATTACAGGCGCTAGCAGCGACGACTTTTATCACCACCGAGTGGGAACCACGGCTTCGTGTGACCGACAGCAACCATAAAAACCGCACGAAATCCTTCCACCTTCCCAAAATGTTCACTGATTTACTGCCGCTCCCGGTGTGATCTGGTGTATATGGTGCAGTATAATGTAAAAAACAAACTGTCTGTGTGCAAAGCAGAACCACATAATCAGAGAGCGACGGCCCGAACTGCCTCGTAATCGCATGAGATAAGCAGAAGTGGCTGCTGGCGGATGAGTTCTGGGTCTGGACAACCTGTTCCCAGCAGAACGGCACTAACTCTGCTCCTCAGAGGACCGACCGGGCTCAGAGCTCATCTTCTACACGCGCCATGAAATTACAAAAATCAGCTTTTTAATAGTGAAAATGCAAATGCAATCTGTTCCGCGCCAACACCTCCTCTCCTGCCTCATTTCCCCTCCACGTCCTCCCTCTTGCAGCTTCCCATCACCGGCCCTCGTGTAAGGCTGCAGACAAAACGCTGGTCTGGAAACTAAGAAACGTTGGACCTGGAGTGGAAGACGAGCAGAGATAGGCCCGCTGTCGTCGATAGCCTCAGACAAGCACAACAAAGCAGCTCAACAAACACCAGAAATGAGCCGAGGCTGCGGTGAAAGCTGAGAGGAAGTCCTCCTCCGTGTGTGCGTCCAGATAAAACCGGGATAATATCTGCAGCTTCGTAATAATCTGTCAGGCCTCTTTACCTGCTAATTAATGTGATGCAACAGGGTGAGTAATGCTGACTCAGAAGTGCAACGCGGGGATTTGTGGAGTAAAAAGGCTTTAAAAGTGTCTCCAGTGTGCAGTGTTTACTGCCTGCGGGTTATTTTCATCATCGGTAAATCACTTCGTCTAAATTATGGCTGCAGCTGAGGATTATTTTTTGTTTTTTTTGGTTTATAAATGTCAAAAATAAGGTAAACATGTTAATCGGTGTTTCACAAATGTCTCGTTTCATCTGCAAAAACCTAAAATATTAAGTTTACTCAAAAAGGAGGAAAGAAACCAGAAAATATTCACATTTTAAAAGCTAGAATCAGAGAACTTAGACTTTTTTTCTTCTTGTAAAATGACTCAAAACAGATTAATTGATCAACAAAACAGTCAGTGATTAAGTCTGAGCTGATAACTAATCAATTATTAGCTGCAGCTTTAGTTGGGAAAAAGCTGAAAAAATGCCCTTTAGAAAGTAAAACATCAAAGGTTTACAGCTATAAATGTGTTATTGTGTCATTGGTTGTGGACAAAACCACGACCCAGATTCAGTTTACGGTCACAGAGGAAATAAACGAGAAAATATTCACATATAAGAAGCTGGAATCAAAGAATTCAGACTTTTTTGGTTCTTAGAAAAACAGTTAATCTATTAATGAGTTAATTACTGCAGCTCTAGTGTAGAAAATACACAAAAATAAATGTAATAAATCAAAAGCTGACACCTTCAAATGTGTTGTTTTGCTCGAGAAAACCCCCCCCAAAGACAAAAGACATCCCTTTTCCTGCCGCAAAACAAAAGCATAAAATCTCCACATTTGAGCAGCCAGAGAATCGAACGCACAAATAAAATCATCATGATATTACGGCCGTTTAACTTTGCTGCATCTCCCTGGTTACCGGCTGGATGTGAGAGGAAGAGGACGTCGTGCCAGACTCCATTAAACAATCTGGTAATTTTATAAGCGAGCTGAGCAGATAAAGTACGATTTAATAGCTGCTGCGGATCAACAGGAGACACTTTCCAAAGCGCTGTACCTGGCAGCTGCACTTTACAGCGCTGCCAGGACGATAATCAATCTTTTTGTTGAGAAAACACAGAAAAAAAAAAATCTATTTTGTATTTACTACAGCAGATGGTGACATCTTCAAACGTCTTGTTTTGTCTGAGCAACAGCCCAAAACCAGAAGATATTACATTTACTACTAGATATTACAAAAAAAAAACATCCAGTCTCTGCATTTAGAAAGCAGCAAATGATTTATATTTCTGCTCAAACTACATTTGTTTAAATAGCATCTGATTAATTTTCTCTCCTTCAGCTCATTATTTAATGGACTAAGAGACACAAAACAACTGCAAAAAGACCGAAAATGACAAAAATGAGAGTCAAAACAACCACAAAGACACAAAATGACAAGAAAGACACACAAAACAACCACAAA
>NW_007579062.1:59917-67508 GCF_000690725.1 Stegastes partitus | reverse complement strand
AGACACAAAATGACTCAAAAATCTACAAGAAAGACTCTAGGTGACAATTACGAGACACAAAACGACCACAAATACACATAAAATGACTAAAGTGACGTGCAAAACATCAACAAGGAGACACAAAATCAATAAAATGAGATGCAAAGGAAGCAAAAAGAGACACAAAATGACTAAACTGAGAGGCAAAACACCCACAAAAAGACACAAAACAACTGCAAAGAGACACAAAATCATTAAAATGAGATGCAAGACACCCACAAAAAGACATAAATGAACTGCAAAGAGACACAAAATGACTCAAAAATCTACAAAAGACTCTAGGTGACTATTAAGAGACACAAAACAACCACAAATACACATAAAATGACAAAAGTGACGTGCAAAACATCAACATGGAGACACAAAATGACAGAAATGAGATGCAAGACACCCACAGAAAGACATAAATGAACTGCAAAGAGACACAAAATGACTCAGAAACCTACAAAAAAGACTCTGGGTGACTATTAATAGACACCATTCAAGCTAAAAAGATGCAAAACACAAAATGAGCTCAGCAGAGGTTTATTGGTTTTAATTTAAAAGGTCTCTTTATCTTAAATTTCACTGTTTCTGAATGAGGTTTGGTTCAGAGCCAAAGAATAATAATCTGTAGAGAAGTATTCATGTAAAATATGAGGAGTGACAGGAGGGAACCAGGATCTGGACCGCTGGTTATTATAATATTAATATTGTGATGATTCCAGCGAAGCGACGCGCGGAGGAAGCGGCGCTGAATAAACACGGAGCTGCCGTTTCCTGGACGCCTGCTCGGGTCTGATAGGACCGACACTCCGGAGCCATTTTCGGGCTCACGCAGACACGACTCCTCGGTCACGGAGGTCCGGCCGCACGCCGAGCCGACACCGCAGCAGAACCGGTCCGAGCGAAACAACCGCCGAAACCCGAAACATCCCGAACGGAGCCGATTTAACCCTCGGCTGTGACCCCGAGCCAGCCAAAGCAGCAGAAAACGGTGAGAAAATGGCGCTCAGAAGTGGAAGAAGAAGCCGTGAGGGGCATTTAGAGGCAGATTCAAAGAGACGACAGCGTCATTACCGGCTGTACGCACCTGAATCGTCCGGTGGCGGCGGCGGAAAGCGGCGCACGGAGCCTCTGGTCCCGCTGCTGCTGCTGCTGCTGCGACGAAGCTGCTGCTCCAGACTGTGTGATGATGCGACTGAGCATGCGCGGAGCGAGACGAACACGACGAGGGGGAACCCAATGACGTCGGCGAGCAGCAGAGCCAATCGGCGCGGCGGCGGGAAAGCACGAAGATTACCGAGTGGTGCCTTCACAGTAAAAGTGTGATGTTTACATCAGAGCCGCAAATAAACGGAAATCTGAAGGAAGATATGCTCCCAAGAAGGATTTAGTCATTCTAAGTGTTTTTCAAAAGACTGGAATATGTATTTAAATTTGAAAAGTTTAGAGATTAAGGGTTAAACAGAGTTTTTGTGCCCTTTAAATGGTTGTTTTGCTTCTGTTCACTTTAACTTTTATTGGCTTGAATGTCAGTTTAACAACATTCCCAAAACAGAAAGGATAGTAAAAAAAAAAAAAAAAAGTCAAATAAATTCTAGTCCTCTGGTTGTTTTGTGCCTCGTTGTGCCCCTTCATGTCTCTTTATAGTCAGCTTAAGACTGTTAGTAGTTTTTTTTTTTTTGCATGTCTGTGGTAATTTAGATTCTCCTTAGATGCTCATTTTGTGTCTCTTTGCGGTTGTTGTGTATCCAATTTTAGTCATAGTTTTGTCTCTTCATTGTTGTTTTGTATCTTATTGTGGTGGTTTTATATGTCTTTGTGTCTCTTTGAAGTTTGTTTGAGTCATTTGGAGTCAGTTTGTATGTATTTGTAGTTGGTTTGTGTCGTCCTGTAGTTGTTTTGCATCTCATTTCATGTCTCTTTGTGGGTCTGTCTTGTGTTGTGTAGTTTTTTGCATGTCTGTGCTAATTTTGATTATCGATATGGACGTTTTGTATTTGTCTGGTGGTTTTGCATCTTATTTTAGTCCTGTTTTTGTCTCATTGTGGTTGTTTTGCATCTTATTATGGGAGTTTTGTGTCCCTTTATGTCTCATTGAAGTTAGTTTTAGTCGCTTTGTGTCCATTTCGCATCTTGTTGCATCAAGTTGTTTTGTGTCTTTTTATAGTCAGTTGAGGTCTTAGTGTAGTTGTTGTACATCTTTATTGTAATTTGAAGCCTTTGTTGTGGTTGTTTTGTGCCCTTCCGAGCTGCTGTGTGTCCTTGTGGCTGTTTTGCATCATATTTCTGTGATTTTGTGTCTCTTTGTGGTTGTTAATTTTGCTTTTGCGGGTGATTTGCATCTCTTTACAATGTCTTGATTGACTTTCAATCAATAAACGTTACCTGTTACTTCAGCGGAGAGCTCTGTCCCTTCAGTGATCCATCAGGTCTCAGTTTGTATCACTTAGCTGTGCTGCACAGCAATACTTTTATTTTGTTAAATAAGCCTGGCATCATCTGCATTAAATTAGCTGAACATGGGGCAGATTTAGACAAACAAACTAAACATATTCAGGCAACAGAAAATCAACCAGCAACTACATCTATGACAGAATAATATTTTTTATGCAAAAATGTCAAACTCTTGTTTGTTCCAAACGGTTAAATATCTTTTCTCTTTTATATCACATTTGATCTTATTTCTGGAGTTTGAAGTGATGTTTGGACAAAACAAGACAATGAAGATGTCCCTTTGGTGTGTGGTAAATTATAAACGCTGTTGTTGTGACCCTGTATTGGAAATTGTACCTAGAAAACTAAGAGAAAGAACAACAGCTGCAGCCTGTTTGGAAATCATTTCAGAGCATCAGAGTGTTGAAACAACAAACACAGTTTCTTCCTTTCCAATGAAGGGATTTCTTTAATTACAGCTACATTACAAAACACGTGGAATTAAAAGATTTGGAGCAGAAGCCCAGTAAATCCACGAACAGGTTCCAGGCAGAAATTAACAGATTAATTTCAGTGAGGAGGCGTGAAATAATAAAAAAAACTCTAAAACGTGGGACCAAAGTGAACGACGCTGAGCTCAGTTTGCGTTTTTGGCTGCCGCCGCCGCCGCCAGCTGCTGCAGCCTCTCAGGGAGGCTGACGGTGGCGAAGTGGACCCGGCGCTCCTTCAGTTTCTGTTTGACCGTCGACGTCAGGTCCAGCTCCATGTACTGCTGCTTCTGCCGGTCGTACTGAGGCCACGAGACCAGGCCGGGACCGTCGGGGGAGCTGGGACACGAAGAAGAGCAGCCACATGTCATCAGACTAACACTCAGTCTACACAGCTGTGGAGTTCTGTGCAAAGCAGCTGCCTCCTTGTGCACTTAAATGCAATTTTAACAGTATTTGTGTAATTTTCTAAACAATGCTGGTTCCCATTGTTTAGCAGATTTATTGATTTTTTTATGCATCCATGCGTCTGAAGCATCACATTTGCATGAGTTTTGTGTTTGACCCAACCTGCACAAACTGTGTTTACTCAGGAGCTTCATATATTTACTTCATATTGTGCTTCGGGTGCATCTTCATGGTAATACTCACATTGTTAAATAACATTTTTTTTTAGTGCAAAACCTTTACAGTGAGTGGGTTTTACTTTTACAGTAAAAAAAAAAAATTAAAAAATTAAAGCAGCTGCTAGAAATTAAACAAACTGTAAAGTTGTGGGAATTAAAGCAAAGCATGGAGCTGAACGATGCAAAAAAAGGGTCTGTCAAACAATGCTCTGTTCTCTTATTGAGCAATTTTCTGTTGATTAAATGTCTAAAAGTCGTTCAAAATTCCTTTGAAACATCAGTAAACGTTCAGATCACAGTGTTTCATTGCTATGCGATTAAATCTATTTATTACAGTGATGCTAAACATATGATTATTTAATGTACGCTAAAATGAAGTCGAATTAAAAATACTTTAAATTATAATAAAAAAAAATCTGTTAATATAAAAGAACAGTTTTTATTTTGGGTTGTGACTTACCCGTTATGAGCGAAGTTGGCCCAGTAAGACATCATGGTCCGACATAACGTTTCATCGTCTGTCGTGATGTTGCCTGAAAAAGTTTGATCACAAAGTCAAACACTGAAACACAACAACAGGACTATCATGGGCTGCATTTACATATAAACAGGCTGTGAAAATAAAAAACGTGGCTGTAAATGTGCCAGAAAAAAAATCCAATTTTACTACTGTAATATTAAAAAACTGTAAAAACGGTAAAATTACGATAATTTTAGCTGATTTAAATACAATAAAACGATTTAATTTTACATTCACAGAGTGTAAAAGAAATTATTATTGTTTGTAAAAACATAGATTTTTGCTGTTAGGTACAGTTTTTACCTGTTTTCTTACAATTAACATGTAAATTAATATTTTCTTTTTCTTCTGTGATTTTACTAGACACCTGTAATTCACCAAATGCAATGTAAATGTAAATGTAAATGTAAATGCACATCTGTTGGGTTCCTGGGGTACGTGATATCCCGGGGCCAACTGGAACCCGACCCTGCCAAGATCCAGGCTGTGACCGACTGGCCCACTCCGACGCCTCGGAAGACCTGCAGTGGTTCC
The DNA here is from genome assembly GCF_000690725.1 of Stegastes partitus. Classification (NCBI taxonomy): domain Eukaryota; kingdom Metazoa; phylum Chordata; class Actinopteri; family Pomacentridae; genus Stegastes; species Stegastes partitus. Next base: position 62,883 of record NW_007579062.1, on the reverse strand, counting down.
TGGGGTTTGTGAACATCTACCGGAGGTTCTTCCAGAACTACAGCCGGGTGGCTGTACCCCTCACGAGTCTCACGTCTACGAAAACAGCGTTCAGGTGGAGCCTGGAGGCTGACGCTGCCTTTCGGACTCTCAAGGCGCTGTTCACGAGTGCACCCGTCCTGCAACACCCTGATCCCACCCTCCCTTTTGGGGTTGAAGTCGATGCCTCCGACACGGGAGTCGGAGCGGTCCTGTTGCAGCACGATTCCTCGTCCCAGAGGCTGCATCCCTGCACGTTCTTCTCCCAGCGGCTGTCCAGTGTGGAGAAGAACTACGACGTGGGCAACAGGGAACTGCTGGTGGTGGTCCTGGCTCTCCAAGAGTGGAGACACTGGCTGGAGGGGGCTTTCCAGTCTTTTACCATTTGGACTGACCATAAGAACCTGGCCTACCTGCAGTTGACGCGGCGCCTTAACCCCCTTCAGGCTCGATGGTCCCTGTTTTTAAGTTGTTGTGACTATTCTCTTTCTTACCGCCCAGGTTCTAGGAACGAGAAACCCAATGCCCTGTCTCGAGTCTTCGCTGCCTCCCACAAGACCCAGGACCCTGACCCATTATCCCGGAAGCCCGGATCTTGGGCGCTGGACCCCGGTGATGGCCCCCCAAATCGGCTGTTTGTTCCTGTGGCCACCTGGTCGCAGGTCCTCCAGTGGGGACACATATCCAAGATCGCGTGCCATCCGGGTTTCCGCTGGACTCTCATCCTCCTCTGTCAGTGGTTCTGGTGGCCCTGGATGGGCCGGGACACAAAGGAGGACGTGGCAGCTTGTACCATCTGTGCCAGAGGGAAGTCCTCTCATCGCCCTCCTGCGGGCTGCTCTGCCTGCTGTCAGTGCCCTGCCGTCCATGGTCCCACATCACCATGGATTTCGTCACGGGTCTGCCTCCCTCTGGAGGTAATACAGTTGTCCTCACCATTGTTGACTGCTTTTCAGAAGCTGTGCACCACATCCCTTTTCCTAAGCTGCCGTCCGCCCGTGAGACTGCTGAGCTCCTCACTGAGCATGTCTTCTGCCTCCAAGGCATCCCATCCGACATCATCTCGGATTGGTGACCGCAGTTCGCCTCACAGGTCTAGCAAGCCTTCTGTAAGGTGATGGGCGCTACGGCCAGCCTCTCCTCTGGGTATCATCCGCAGACCAACGGCCAGACGGAGAGGGCTAATCAGGACCTGGAGTCTGCCCTCCGTTGTGTCGCCGCACATCACCCTGTGTCCTGGTGCACCCATCTGCCATGTCTGGAGTATGCCCACAACACCATGACCAGCGCTGCGATGGGGATGTCCCCCTTTATGGCTTGTATAAGTTATCAAGCCCCCCTCTTCCCTGACCAGGAGCTGGACATGGTGGTCCCCTCCGTCAAGGAACATCTCCGGAGGGTCCGGAACATCTGGAGGACAGCACGGGCCACCCTCAACCGCTCCTCTGCCCACAACCTCTTGTAGTGGGAAGAGGACTCCAGCCCCGGAGTACCAAGTCGGCCAGGTCTGGCTATCCACACAAGACCTGCTGCTTCCTACGGAGTCCAGGAACCTCTCCCCCCAGTATGTTGGTCCTTTCCCAGTGGATAAAGTGATTAACCCCTCTGCAGTGCACTTAGCCCTCCTGGACTCTCTGAAGGTTCATCCCACCTTCCATGTTTCGTTGCTGAAGCCTGTGGACTCCAGTGACCTCTGTCCGTCTGCTGAACCCCTGCCACTGCCCTGGATCATAGACAACAGTCTGGCCTTCACCATCTCAGGGTTTCCTGAATGTCAGACCTTGTGGTAGGGGGTTCCAATACCTCGTGGATTGGGTGGGATATGGCCCAGAGGAGTGGTCTTTGATCTCCCAGAAGTTGACCTGGATAAGACCCTCCTCTGGGACTTTTATAGACAGAACCCTCAGAAGTCCAGGCAGACGCCAGGAGGCGTCCATTTAGGAGGGGTCATCACAATAAGAATAGAATAAATTATCATTTGTAAAAATACATTTTTTTTTTTTTTTAAGCTGGCATGATTTAGTTTTGGCCTCTCTTCTAAATTTTTTTACATTTTATTTTAAGGTTAACATGTAAGTAATACTTTATTTTACCAGCTTGTATCTGTAAATTAACAAAAAGGTGGAATTTGTGAAAATATAGTAAACTATTAATTTGTTAAAAAAACAAAAAACAAACAAAAAAACAGTTATTAACCATTTTAAAAACTTAATTTTCACAGTTTTTGCGTACCTAAGATTTTGAGCGGCCCGTTCCAGAAACACGCCCCGAACATGAAGCCCACGTCGTCAGCGTGGTCGGCCTTCACGAAGCTCGGCCGGTTGTCTCTGTGAACCTGAGCGCGATACACAAACTCGTACATGTAAACTGGAGCTCCGGCGTCTAAACAGGAGCAGAGAAAAGACAGACGTGAAGGTTTGTCGGTCGTCAGGTGAAAGCAGCAGCTGGTCGGGCTCTTGGCTGCTCTCTGACCTGCGTGGTATCCGGCCACCTTCACCACCGGCAGCGTCATCAGCAGGTCTCCGATGATTTCTGTGAATCCGTCTCTGATCTCTTCTGGAGTTTTGGCGTCCTTCAGGTACTCGTCTATGATCAGGTTGTTGGCTGACGAGGCCTGAAGCAGAGACGGAAGTGATGAGAGGTTTAAATTCTGTCTTTGTCTGTGAAACATGTTCACAGAAACACGTTTGTTTACATCCGAGTGATTCAATCACGTTGACCCAGACTTTAAAGAGATCCAGATCCTTCAAAGTGTCTATAAAATGTTTTGATCCCACCTGTAAGTTTCCCTCTTTTACTGCTTTTCCACACTGAATCATTGTCAGTATAAAGTATATAAAGTTACCCAAAAAAGAAAAAAGAAATACCTATAAAGAACTGTAAATTCATTAAAAATCTAAAAATACAAATTATGTTAAGTTTAATTTGTAAACCAAGAAAAAATAAAT
>NW_007579062.1:51997-54155 GCF_000690725.1 Stegastes partitus | reverse complement strand
GTGTGCATGTCTTTGTAGTCATTTTGTGTCTATTTTTTGATTTTTTTGGTTTAGCATTTAGTACGTCTGCAGTCGTGTTGCAGTCGTTTGCATGTCTTCGTGGTTGTTTTTTTGTCTTTTTGCATCTTTTGTCATGTCCTTGTGGTCGTTTTACGTTTCTTTGTGGTCAGTTCATGTGCCTTTGTAATCAGTTTGCATGTGTTTGTTCATTCTGAGTCTCTTTGTGGTTAATTGTGTGTCTCTTTGTTGGTCCTTTTGGTTTAGCATTTAGCACGTCTGCAGTCGTGTTGCACTTCGTTTGCATGTCTTCGTGGTTATTTTTGTGTTTTTGCATCTCTTTGTGGTCATTTTGTGTCTCTGTGGTCATTTCATGTGCCTTTGCAGTCACTTTGCATGTGTTTGCGGTCATTCTGAGTCTCTTTGTGGTTAATTGTGTGCCTCTGTTGGCCCTATTGGTTCCCTTCCTAAACATTTTTCACGTCTCTGCAGTCATTTTGCATTGTTTTCTGGTCATCTTGAATCTTCTTGTCTCCTACTGATCACGTTGCATAACTTTGCAATCATCGTGCATGCTTTTGTGGTCATTTTTTTGTGTCTTTGTTGTCATTTTGTTGTCTCTTTCTGGTAATTTCGCTCCTCTCTCTTTTTACTTTTCAGTGGCGTGAGTTTAGCTCACCGCCAGTTTGTCGCTGGTCGTTGCTTGAGCCGGAGCGTACACGTTCAGATACAGACAGTCCTCTGAGAGCTCCGGGGGGCTGAACTGTAGCGACATGGTTCTGGAAACATTCACAATTATTTCTGGATCCTGGATGCACCTGAGACACACAGAGACGAGGAAGGACAGCGAGTCAGATGGTGTGGAAACTGGAGTCTTGCTGTGTTTCGTGCTCCGTGTGGTGGTCTTACATGGGGGGCTGCTTGGTTCCGTCTCTCTCCCCCTCCCAGGGCTCCACATCCTGGGGAGCAGCCAGGCGGAGAGGCCCGACGGGGGGCCGGGCGAAGGGGATGCCCAGGTACTGCTTCACCCTCGTCTCTGTGCCTTTCACGCTCACGTATTCTCCTCTGATTCGGCCATTTTTCAGAGAGACCACAGGGTCGCTGCTCGCTGCTGAGGACACAAAGGTTTGTGTTTTAAAGAAGTCACAGTTTTTAAATAAGACGAGTTTGTCTGCAAGTTGTTTTCATGGACAGTTATGTGGACGTGCATGACGGAGTGGTATAAACACGTGCATTGTAAACTCTGGTGCTGGAATTTGGGAACAAATACACATAAGTAGAGCAAAGGTCCTATTTTGCTGCCATTTTATATAGATTATATATATAAATATATTTTGAACACCTTTGTACTGGCACCACCTACAGGCCGCTTGATAGAAACACACCGACTCTCTTGGCCACATGAACTGTTATTTGTAAAAAAGCACAAAAACACTTTGCTGGTAAACTTTGAATTGTCAAAGCAGAAGCACAAATTTAACAGCGTTTATATGAACAGAAAACACAAGAAATCGTCTTCGTTGGTTGGTTATACATAGTTCTGCAAGTTCTACACACCAGGTGAGAAACTTTCCAAAGACAAAAAGCCTCCAAGAGCTGAATCTCAAACATTTTCCTCTGAGCTCTATTCTCATTCAACCGCCACGCAAACATGCTGAGCAGCAAGTTATGGTGAATAGAAACAAAAATGAGCAACCATAAAATAAAAATACAGTTTGTAATTGAGTTTGTTTTCAAATGCTATTACTTAATATGCATTTTTACCCCCCCCTCCCAAGTCTTTAGACCTTTTCATCCTGACAGTTTTGGATCACCAAAAAAACACGGAGCTTTTGGAAAACTCCTTGCAGAGTGAAAACCTTCAAAAACTCAGTTTGCATTGTAAATATGTCGACTGGCTCTTTGGTTTGTGATGTCATAGTGTGGGCTGTTATCTCCTTTGTTTACATGAAGAGATTTTGTGCAACACCAGACGTATTTAAAGTGGTTAACTGATGCAAACCTCGCTGACAGTTTGTGAAGAAAAGACCATCTGAGTGAAGTGAATGTGTCTCAGTGACTGTAGAATAAAGACTCTTGTATCTGGAAGGTCCAGCCACTGGTGAATCAGTACTCTTGGGCAGAACTGCACCATGATCAGTAAAGAACACTACAAGCAACC
>NW_007579062.1:46992-51656 GCF_000690725.1 Stegastes partitus | reverse complement strand
TGATGTGAAGCACGGTGGTGGCAGCATCATGATGCCTCTCAGCAGCAGCCTGGAAGGCTTGTAAAGATAGAAGGTTAAATGAATGCAGCAAAGTCTAGAGAAATCCTGGAGGACAACCTGATGCAGTCTGCAGGAGATCTGAGATGTTAACTACTAATTTTCCTGTACCTTTCTAGATTCATTTATCCCCTCACCTTTACAGCCCTTCCAGGTACTGTTGGCCAGAAGTATCCCCACGTCATGATGCTGCCACCACCGTGCTTCATCATGATGCTGCCACCACCGTGCTTCACGTCATGATGCTGCCACCACCGTGCTTCACGTCATGATGCTGCCACCACCGTGCTTCACATCATGATGCTGCCACCACCGTGCTTCATCATGATGCTGTCACCACCGTGCTTCATCATGATGCTGCCACCACCGTGCTTCACAATGGGGACGGCATGTTTGTGGTGATGTACAGTGACTGGTGTCTGCCAAACACAACGTATGGTCTGATGGCCAAGAAGCTCAGTTTTGGTTTCATGACCTAAGAGTGTCCCACAGGCCTTCTGGTAAACTCTAATGGAGATTTAATATGAGCTTTTTTCAACATTGTCTTTCTCTTTGCCGCTCTCCAATAAAGTGTTTACGGGTCAAGAACAGCCAACAGTTGTATAAACAGTTCCTTGTATGTATGTATAAAGTTTGTGCCTCCTTGAGAGAAGTCATGAGTGTCTTGGTGGCTTCCTTCACTGGTTTCTTTCTTGCTTGGTCACTCAGGTTTTGAGGAGAGAGCCGCTTTAAAGGTGATACTTATGCAATCACACATTTGAATAGTTTTTAAAGGCACTGTCCACTCAAACACAGATCACTAAAAGCTGAGGTTTTGTTACCAGTATGGATGCACTGATGCCTCCTGCAGATTCTCCAGCCACGGTGACCGACTGGGGGTCGCCGCCGAAGGCTGCGATGTTTTCCTGCACCCACCTCAGAGCCGCCAGCTGATCCAGGAAGCCCCAGTTTCCCTGAGCGTGACTGTCTCCGGTGCTTTGGAAGAGGAAGAGTCAGAACGCTGGCTTCAGGGTTAATGGGGAATCATTCTGAAGAGGAGAACAGCTCCTTACCTCAGGAACCCCAGGATGCCGAGGCGGTACTGAATGATGACCATCACCATGTTTTGGTAGGCAGCCATCGGGGCGCCGTCGAACTGAGACGCTGACCCCATCGCCAGGCCGCCTCCGTGGATCCACACCATCACCTGACAGATGTCGACATGAACAGCTTGTAAAGCAAACTTTGTGCTTNTTAAAAAAAAAAAAATGGAAAGGTAAAAACTAAACTAAATCACAACAAGAAAAACTAAATTATATTAAATTAAAGTAGCCAAGGGAAAACTGTAGATTTAATTTAGTTTAATCTAATTTAATTTAATTTAAACTACACTGAAATAAATTTAAAAAAAAGAAAAATAAATGAAGTCACAACAAGAAAAAAATCAATTAATTAAATAAAAATTAATTTAATTGAATTTGTCACAGCAAATCATTAAATTCAGGTCAATTAAATCAAACTGCAAATAAATTAAATAAACTGAATCATCAATCAATCATAACAAAAAATGTAATTCAGTTCATAAAAATCAATAAAATTGCAACAAAAATGTAAATTAATTACATTTAATTGAATCACAACATGAAACAATATGAAACATGCATTTTCATGTTTGTGTACATATTTATTTATCTGAAACTAAAACCAGTCAGTTAACAACTCAATCAGCTGGACTCACCCCTGCAGGATTGAACATGTTGACCACCGCCAGCACCGACTCCCTGCTCATCCCGTTCTCCCAGCCCGGAGGGGCGAAGCTCTGATGGAAAAAAATGACTTTAGTGTCAAACCAGAAGCCTGAGGGACAGAAGTTAATGACAGAAGTGATGCAAGCAGGTAGAAAAACCGGATGAATGAACCTGAGGCAGAATCCATCCAAACTCGTGGTTGGTGACTCCCATCATCACCGGGACCTTCAGCACCTCCTTCCTCTTCAGGAGCTCCTCGGCCGTGTCGGTCAGGAACTCTCCGTCCACCACAGCGCCCAGGAAGATCTTCATCTGAACACCACACACAAGTTATTATTGTTGTTGTTGTTGTTATGAGTGAGCATGAACAGTCTCAGGCCATGAAGGTGTTTACAGGCCAACGCTGCCATCTGGTGGCTTTAAGGCGGACTCTGAGCTCAGATGTTCTGTTTGTGGGGACGTTTCTGTAACTCTGGGATATAAAGAAATCAACACCAGCTTGTGCAATAGTATTAGATAATACAGTAGGTTCCTCATATACAACCTGATTCAATTTTATTTATTTATTTGCTAGTTTATTTAAGAGGAATTACAGAATCACCCTAAAATGTGAATATAAGACTGAAGTTAAAAAGCCATTGAGATCCTTTACATGCATGCAGGATATTAATGTTAATAAAATAAAGTTAGACGGGAACATGCACAGTGTATAAAATACACAAATCTGTAGGACACAATAGAAGTAAAACCACATGAAGACGTACATGCAGGTACACGAAGGCAGATAGCAACAGAGAAACAGCAGATAATTCAACTTTATAGTCTGGATTACAATAATTCCCAACAAGTCTCGGTTAAAACAGAGGTTCAGAAAAATGTCCCACTACAAGCTGAATCTGGATCATATCTCTTCAATTTGCATCGTTTAACTTGAATAATTGTGATAATGTTTAAAGTTTTAAATATTCAAATAAAAGTGGTTCAGATAAAAATGTAAAGTATTCTATACATTATGTATATATTTGAATATATGAGATTGAAACTGAATTCTCATAAACGTGAATTTAATGTCTTGAGAATTAATTTAGTGTAATAAGGCACACATCCAGGGCACTGAAACAGCTTATAAATTCACTTTCAAATCAAAATAGAAACTGAATCGCGTAATGTGAAATTGAATTAATTTCATTCCTTGGATGTGTGTCTGAATGTGATTCGCTGCTGGTCAGGACAGAACATTCACTTTCAAGTTTATTAGAATTCACTTTCAAATGACACAATTCAAACTCAAAGCTTTGTTGCTCTCATTCAAGACAAACACAGTAAAGTTTCTGGTGGAACATGTTTCTGCCCACATTCCTCATTCCACAGACAAACACTGAAACTGTTGTAAGTTGTTGTTAGATCTTCGACTCATATCCTAACCAGACGACTCACCTTCTTGGTTGCAGCGACGATCTGGTCTTTGCTCTTCCCCTTGATGCAGCGAACCACCTCCTCTGTGCTGCTGTGGCTGCAGTCAGTGAGGTTGGCGACAATCTGAGTAGAAACACATGAATGACACGTACGACCCAAATCAAGAGGTTTTAGAGGATCTTCATCTTTTCAAACAGAATCCTTCATGATTCCTCTAACTCATATAAGTTGTTTTCTATTGGATCAGTCATTACTGTTTAAAATATTAATAAGGTTCTTTCAGCAGACGCCTGCTTTTTAAAAATCTGTTTCTACCAAGAGACTGTATAAAATTATATATAGTTTATTATATTATATACAGTCTATGTTTCTATCACTGCACTAGAGATTAAATATAACATGTATGTAATTTTATACATTTATACAATTATATGGTTCTAATAAATGTAGTGCAGGTTTTATTAGGTGGTTACAGCACAAAATATTTAATGATGGTAGAATAGAAAACTAAAGGAAAACAGCTGCACTGACTGCTGCTAGTTAGCTGTTAGCCAGCGAGGTAGCCTTAGCTAAACCTAACCTACCAGCTTTATGTATTTCCTACAATTAAAAAATGAATTCTGATGCTACAAACTCTTAGTAACTGAGCTTTTCAACCCACATAAATAAGACAATATCTAAAAAAAATCCAAATATTTCTATGTGAAGCTAACAGCGGTATACAACATTAGCTTGCGGTAGCATTAGCTGATTGATCAATTAGTCGGTGAATCGACGAGCGGCTTCAGCTGCAGTTGGTTATGTTGATTTATTTTGTCTGTAAAGTAGCTCACTGTCAGATAAATGCAGTAAGAAGTAGCTCAGATTTAACCTGAGTAATGATACTTGGTGACTTTCCACCACTGCGTTGCTGCTCGTCTTTGTGAATTTGCAAATACTGTTTGTTCATGTTTGCCATCACAGTTATGTGTGTTTCATCCTAAATTAACTGTCCTGACGTAGCAGCACTAATCATAATTAATGCAGTTTTAAGCAGAGCTACACAGTTCATCACCTTGGCGTAAGTCAGAGGCTCGCTTGATGTGTACGTCCCAAGTGTTGCGACTCCACTCTGAAAAATTGCCCTCTGAAACAGTCCTTTGGCTTGTGGAGACAGAGTCTGTTCAAAATGAAGCAAACATGTAAAACTGGACATGATAAATATACACCTATGAAAAGTATTCACCGTGTTGAGACGGTTTTGCCTTTTATTGTTTTTTAACATTAAGTGATAGTTATTTTAATCTGTTTTTGATAAAATGTTGAATTGGAGACTCCTATATGTCAAACTGAAAACACATTCAGTTATTAAAAAGATAAAAGTAAAATCCTTTAAAGTGTCCTCAACAACTGAGTGACCAACCAAGAAAGAGACTAGTGAGGACTAGTGATGATGTGAAGCACGGTGGTGGCAGCATCATGATG
>NW_007579062.1:41531-43041 GCF_000690725.1 Stegastes partitus | reverse complement strand
GAGAGGTGGCACGTGAGATCTGATTTAAGATAATAAACAAATGAATCGGATTCACTGTGAAATGGCAAACAAAATGAGCTGCTGTCGTTCTGTGAGTTTGTGGGAGGTGTTGTCGGTTTGCTGGTGCAGATTCTTTGCCTCGTGCTGTCGTACGAGTCGCTGAGAGGTGGTCCGGATTATTTTCACAGCTGCAGGACTTTCTTGTTTGTCCTTCATTGAGAAAAGTGTCGGACGGAGAATGTGGAAGCCCCAAGTCATGCAAAAATCTAATTTATATGTTGACTGATTTGTTTCTTCTGTCTTGAATAAAAAAACGGCTATAGATGATAAAATGTTCCATTAAAGATGCTAGTGATGAATTTTAACTATTTTTTAAATAATTCTTTTTAACAATGCAGAGTCCAAAATTAATTAAAAGCTTTGTTTATTAAGTGTTAACGAGCTTTCTGCATGTCTTCACCGGGATGTATTCACGTGCAATATATTAAGATAAAACAGTGTTTTGTAAATGTAAATAAACAACAAAAAACTTCACGTTACCATTAAATATCACATATATCCTCCTATTATGTTGCATACTTAAGGTGTTGACAGGGTTAGTGTGCTGATCTGATAGCATGATTAGTTCTCCAGTGAGGATAAAGCAGCTCCAGACATGTCTCTGTTTGGTTTTCTGGTGCCAAAGTACTCAGATTTTGAAACCACGAGTTGACTTAATGAGTTGATAACCAGATTCTTTGTGTGTTTGTGGTCAGAGATACACAAACAAGATCCTTTGGGTGCGTTGAACTCTCTTTACAGTACAGATCCCTGAACATCTGCAGCTCAAACCAAAACCAAAATCTGTTGCGTCAACAATATACATACAGCAACTTGAATTACCGGTTTTGTTGACGTAGAAAGTTGTGACCTCTTAACTTCTCCTGAGTGATTCTGATTGACTACAGCTGCTGACTCCTCTGATCTGGTTTAACTAGAACCATCTGATCCACTCATTACACTCAGACACTACAGAGGGAAAGTCTGAGGAGCAAATCATTGACTTGAACAAGTCAGAAAGTCACTTGGAGCCATTTCAGAGCAGCTTCAGATTGGTCAGTATAAAGGTCATGGTCCAGTTGTGTTGCTGCCACCATCAGGAAGAAAACCCAAACTATCACCAAGAGTCAACCAAGAATCAGCTTGAAGCAGCTCTGGATGGATCAGAAGCTGCTGAAACACAGCTGTCAGTGTCCACAGGGTCTGACATCAACATGAGCTGAGAGGCTGATGGAGAAGGAAGTTCTTCCTCTAGAAGCAGAACCTTAAAGCTCCACTGAAGTCTGGTCACATGGACAAAGAAAAGACCTTCTGGAGGAAAGTTCTGGTCAAATGGAACAAACACTGAGCAGAAACATGTCTGGAGGAGAGAAGGTGAGGCCTTTAACCCCAAGAACACCAAACCTACCATCAGGCATGGAGGTGGCAGCATCATGCTCTGGTTCTGTTCTGCTGCCAAAGTAAATGGAAC
>NW_007579062.1:36011-39716 GCF_000690725.1 Stegastes partitus | reverse complement strand
GTATTTATTTACAGTTTAACAGTTAAAAAACAGGCCAAAACTCAGCTCAAACATAAAAAGAAAATACATATAATAAAAAAAGTAAAGATTTCTATGTTACCCAAAGTGTAAATAGTGTTTTGTATAAATGGTAATTCGGATTTTTTTGTTTATTTATTTATTTTTAATATTTGACCATAAAAATTGCATTTCTATCAGCAAATATATACCTATATACATATTTTATAATTACCCCCCGATGAATCACCACCTTATCGTGGTGGAGGGTTTGAGTGTCCCTGTGATCCTGGGAGCTATGTTGTCCGGGGCATTAGCCCTTGGTAGGGTCTCCCCAGGTAAATTGGTTCTGGGAGAGGGACCAGACAAAGAGCAATTCAGAAGACCCTGGTGAAGAACAGAAAAAGGAGAGCTGCCACCTTGCCCAGAATAGGGAAACGGGGGAACCCTCCTGGAACCAGACCTGGGGGAGGAGCTTGCCGGGAAGTGTCTGGTGGCTGAGCCGTGGGGCCCTGTGGGGCTCGGTCGGGCACAGCCCGAAGAAGTAACCGCTCCCATGGTGGCGTAGACTAGCTCTGGGGACATGGCATATCAGCTCACTGGCGGGGAAGGAGCCTGAGCTGGTGTCGGAGGTGGAGCGTTACCGGCTAGATATAGTCGGGCTCACCTCCACACACAGCAAGGGCTCCGGAACCACACTCCTGGAGAGGGGTTGGACTCTCTCCTTTTCCAGAGTTGCTCACAGTGAGAGGCGCCGGGCGGATGTGGGGATACTCACAAGCCCCCGGCTGAGTGCCGCCATGTTGGAGTTCTCCTCGGAGAGCAAGAGAGTTGCCTCTCTGCGATTGCGTGTTGCAGACTGGAAAACTCTGACTCTCGTTTGTGCTTATGTACCAAACGGCAGTTCAGAGTATCTCGCCATCTTGGAGTCACTGGGTGGTGTCCTTGAAGGGGTGCCGCCTGCGGACTCCATAGTTCTGCTGGGGGACTTCAGTGTTCACGTGGGAAATGACGGTGAAACCTGGAGGGGTATGATTAAGAGAACGGGCTGCCTGATCTGAACCCAAGTGGTGTTTTGTTTTTGGACTTCTGTGCGAGCCATGGATTGGCCATAACAAACACCATGTTCAACCATAAGGTTGCTCATAAGTGTACCTGGTACCAGAGTACCTTAGGCCAAAGGTTGATGATCAACTTCGTAGTCATATCAGCAGATCTGCGGCCGTATGTTTTGGACACTCAGGCGAAGAGAGGAGCAGAGCTGTCAACCGATCACCACCTGGTGGTGAGTTGGATCCGATGGAGGGGAAGGCTGCCGGACAGGCCTGGTAAACCCAAACGCATAGTGAGGGTGACCTGGGAATGTCTGCCAGAGGACCCTGTCCATGGGATTTTTTAATTCCCACCTGCCAAAGAGTTTCTCCTGCATCCCGGGGGAGGTTGGGGACATGCAGTCAGAGTGGTCCATGTTCAAAGCCTCCATCACAGAAGCGGCCGTTAGGAGCTGTGGCCAGAAGGTCACTGGTGCCTGTCGTGGCGGCAACCCCAAAACCCGCTGGTGGACACCAGCAATGAGGGAAGCCGTCAGGCTGAAGAAGGAGACTTTTCAGGCCTGGTTGGCTCGGGGGTCTCCTGAAGCAGCAGGCAGGTACCGGCCGGCTGAAAGGACTGCAGCTGCGGCGGTTGTGGAAGCAAAAACTTGGGTGTGGGAAGAGTTCGGGAGGCTATGGAGAAGGTCTTTCGGTCAGCCTCGAAGAAGTTCTGGCAAACCGTCCGACGCCTCAGAAACGGGAGGCAGGGATTCGCCCAGGCTGTGTACAGCTGGGGGGGAGAACTGCTGACCCAGACTGGGGATCTTGTCGAGCGGTAGAAGGAGCACTTCGAGGAACTCCTGAACCTGGTAAACATGTCCTCTGCTGAGGGGGCAGAGCCTGAAGGCCCGGGGGTTTCTTCCTCAAGCGAGGGAGTTTCAGGATCTCGGGGTTTTGTTCACGAGTGATGGAAAAATGGAGCGCGAGATGGACAGGCGGCTCGGTGCGACGTCAGCAGTAATGCGGGTGCTGTACCGGACCGTTGTGGTGAAGAGAGAGCTGAGCCACAAGGCGAAGCTCTCGATTTACCGGTCCATCTACGTACCAACCCTCACCTATGGTCACGAGCTTTGGGTCGTAACCGAAAGAACACGATCGTGGATACAAGCTGCTGAAATGAGCTTCCTCCGCAGGGTGGCTGGGCTCAGTCTTAGAGATAGGGTGAGGAGCTTGGACATCCGGAGGGAGCTCGGAGTAGAGACGCTGCTCCCGCGCAACAAAAGGAGCCAGTTGAGGTGGTTTGGACATCTGATTCTGATGCTTCCTCTGAAGGTCTTCCGAACACGTCCACCTGGGAGGAGACCCCGGGGCAGACCCAGAACCTGCTGAAGGGATTATATCTCTTGGCTGGCCTGGGAACACCTCGGGATCCCCCAGGAAGAGCTGGAAAGTGTCGCCGGTGGGAGGGAGGTCTGGAATGACCTGCTCTGCCTGCTGCCCCCACGACCCGACCCCGGACAAGAGGAAGATAATGGAAGGATGGATGGAAAATANTTTAGTTTATTTGGATTAATTCTGTCAAAAGGAGTCAAAGATACAACCAGAGGCTTGGATGTATATTTGTTACTCAACAGGTTTTGTCATTTGTTTATAAAAGACACGTGTTTCAATAATTTTCTTAAAAAATTCAGAGTTATAGGAGTAACTGGAAACTCACACATGGTCTTCATAACTATATGTAAACTTTTGTTTTCTACTGTGCGTAGCATGAGATTGATGGAGATTACAACTCACCAGCGATCTTTACATAAAGTGACGAAACAGTGGGCAGATCTGAGCCTGTCGATCCCAACCAGAGGTCAGGTTTGGCAACTCTGTCTGTTTACCTTTCTGGAATCAGCAGAAAACATCGGGGCGAACAAACAGCTCCGTGAACTTGTAGTACGAGCATCAAGGCCTTGTTGTTGTAAATATTCAACTTCAGCCGGCTGTATGTTGGATTCAGGAGGCTGATCTGCAGAACGCTGCATGTAGCCGTGCTGTAGAATAGCCTCAGCTCTTGCAGGTTAATCACGAGTCAGCACTTGTTTGGAAACAATTAAGTGAGCTGTTACATAAAAAAGAAGCCCTGGACCTGCCCTGCCTAAACATGCTTAATTTATGCTTTTAATTACATGAGTTTTTGTCCTGCAGCAGCATTAATGTCGACTTCATGTCAAATCTGCACTGTTTAACACCAGTAAACACCTTGTAGACAGGTTTAGGGATCTTTCTTTTTTATTTATTTTAACAGGTTTTATGGTATTAAAAAAAAAAGACACGGTTATTGTACAGAGTTCCCTGTTTTATAAATTCACAGAAAAAAAAAACAATTTACATGTTACCTGTGATAGAGTGGGACAATCTGGGTGGTATATTGGTATATATATATATATATATAAAATAAATGTTCATTCAGTTTTTTCCCAGTATTTGACCATAAAAATGTCAATATTTTTAAATGCAATTAATTCAGCATTTTTTTTTGTTATATTACAGATATTTATGCTTATTTTAAAAGATGCACATCAGGGATTGAACGATGCTAAATCATTTTTTACTGTTATTTTACATTTGTTGTATTTTACAGTTTTGTAAAAAATTACAAATAATTACTAGTAATATTACCGAATAACAG
>NW_007579062.1:22510-33693 GCF_000690725.1 Stegastes partitus | reverse complement strand
AATGGCAATTCATTCTTTTAGCTGTAAAAATGCTCTAGAGACATCTAGTAATTCCAGATACTTAACAGAAAACCTTTTCATGAGACTTTTAATGATTTTTTGTGTTTAAAAAGCTAAAAATCGTGGAAAAATCTGCAGAAAAAATAACAATGTGCTTTTTTGTTTGTCCTCCTTATTTCTTAAATCATCCCCTGAGTTATATGACCCTTCGAAGGTCTTGACCTCTGAGTTGGGAATTGTTTTAAGGTTATATCACTTATTATTTTTAAACAACACTGCGGCAGGATGAACTGAGGTCGTCCATTTGAGTCTTGCAGAGTGTCACCGTCCTGGATTCGTATAAACAAGCAGCGAAACAGATTTTAAAGTGAAACTCCTGCTTTAATTCACACACAATCACTTTAACCATGACATCATCTGTTTGCACGACTTTCCAACTGTTATTTCTGTCATTTATAAAACTTTGTTGCTGTGATCGCTTGAAAAGAAGGAATGAAAGAAGAGATTCAAAATCTAATAAGTGCTCATTTGTTTTCCATATCAGTTGTTTCTGGCAGGCGACTGTTCCAGCTGCAAAACATATTCTGGGTCTTGTTGCACTGACATCCTTTTTTTTCACAAAAAAAAAAAAAAAAAAGAGGCCTTCTCCCATCAACAGAAGATAAAAATACATGACGAGCTGATATCGCCGGATAACGTCATGGTCCAAATGAACACTCTGGAATTTGGATCAATGACAGAAAATTTGCAGAGAACCAAACAAAACTCCAAAATGTGACCCGGCGCTGCATTCAGAGGGAAACTGTGTGAAAACGTGTGATGTCCAGGCAAAGACAAAGCCTCTAGATAAACAAATTAACACCAAATCAGAGAAAAAAAAATGAATAAACTGGTGCAGAAATACGATGAATGTTGATGTTCTGCAGGCTGCATGTTTCATGATTCAGTCAGTCTCTGAAATTTGTGTCCATGTTTGAACGACAACATCTCAGGAAGTATTAAAGATAAAAACCTGAAATCTTAACTGTTGTTTCTCATCTCGTCATTGATTCAGAATCTGGAATATCGGACAAGTTGGTTAAATAATCTCTGACTGCAGGAAAGTTGAAATACGGAAAAAAAATTGAAACCGGCATGAAAGGTTCCATCTCATATTAACAACAAACCTGATAATGGAGAAGTCAACTAGTGACACAATGATGCAAAACGAAACATGCAGCATACTTTTAATATGAAATAATTCAAATTCAATACTATAAAAATGAAGAAAAATTGTATTTTTGTTGAACTTTCGCAACTGATTGAGTAGATTTGACAAGTTGTACCACAAAACCAAAAATATTACTTGATAAAATATTTCAAGTCAAACCTAAATTTTATTTTGAACTTAGTTTTTATTCAAGTTCCATCAGTGGCAATACAGTGCACATTATTTCTGTACAATTATATATATATTTTTTCTTACAGTCGCAGACGTCTTTTTACACATTTGTTCACAAATACGTAAAACAAAAACACAATGACATCAAACCTAAACATTAAAATCTAAAAAAAAAAAACAAGCAGTAGAAATAATTAATTAAAGGAAGAAAATAAAATGATATAAATTAATAAATCTGGGTGTTTTAAAGTATTTCTCCTAAAATGGCTAAGAAAATAGTTTATTCTAATAGCCGTGTCTCTGCATTTCCATACTTGCATCTATGAATCACCTTCTATTGGCGCAAAAGCTGCTTTATAAATAGAGTTTGATGATTTCTGGATTGATTCTGCACCGTTCAGGTCCTTGGAGCACAACTCATGTGCTGGCTTTCAGCTCTCTGGTGATTTGCAGTGCGTCCACTAGGTGGCGCCAGTGATTTTAGCTGGTGAGAAGCCAGCAGCTGTTGACCTCCTTGTTGCAGCTGCAGAAACGTGAACGTGGAGGGTTGCTGGTTCAAATCCCTGGACGGAGTGAAGCTTCAGGCATGAACAGAACCTGGAGGTTACCTGGTTTATTACTGTTGGTTCTGTTGTTTAGGGAAAAGAGATCCTAAACAAAACTTCAATAATCTTATTTTTCTCACCTTATGAAAAATTAAAACTTTGCATTTCTAGATAATAATTAAACTTACTTTGAGACTGAATGCATCATATCTCAGCCATATAAAGAATATATTCACATCTACTCTGCTGTTCATGGGTCAATCTTCATCTTAGTGACTGAAAACAACTTTAATACATGTTTTCTCTACACAGAAATCCACTCATACCTCATTTTAGGTTTTTATTTGACGGTGTGACACTTGTGTTGCATTTCATAGGAACCTTTATACCTTCAATGTGAATCGTCCACGCAGGAAACCGAAGCAGCCTGTCGTCAGCCCAGAAGGAAATCCTGCTAATCTCACGTCTGTATCACATTTAAACAAGAGCCAATGTGCAGCCAAAGTTACTCCACACAGTCGCTGCACGCTTAGATTACAACAATAATTATAAATAATATACGATATCAACCAAACACACAGTCTGTGCATAAAGATCATCGTTTGGATCTTTTGTCAGTGTTATGAGCGACAACATCATGTTAAAAAAAATGTAATTATCCTTTATTTTACCAGACAAGACATCAAGATAAATTCTAGAAAAGAAAAAAATTTACTATTACGAGCAAACAACAGAATTCATAAAACAGCAACAGGAATATCAGAAATATAATTCTAAAAAGGCAGTAATTATTGTTATTATTATTATTATTACTATTATTAATAATAATAATAATAATAATAATAATAATAATAATAACAACGTAATGTTTATTTTTCTGTTTATTTTTATTTAAATAATTGAATGCATTTGATATATAATAGATTTTTATTTGCAAGTTATATGTATATACATTTTAGAATTTTAAACATAAATTTTCAGATATCACCTATTTTCTGTTATTTATACCACAACAATGAAAAATAATTTTAAAAAGCAAGATAGACAACTTGCCAAATAAAAATAAAATAATTGCCAAAAAATTAAATAATAGTTTAAATTAATGCTAATAAAATAAAAATGGGAAAAAATAGGGGAAAAAATGTCTGTTTTTTAAGACTACTGCCATTGTTCTGTGAAAAATCTTATTGTTTCTTGTCTGTTGTAATAATATAATAATAACAATAATAATAATAATACTACTACTACTACTAATAATAATAATAAGAAAAAGAATAATAACAGTGGCAGAAGATAATGTTAGGGGGTGCACATTATTTTTTATTGTCTAACATGTTGATGTATATGTTTGATATTAACAGTTATTTTCAGATATACAGCGACAACAAATGATTCAAATATTTCTTATTCATAAATAAAATGTTTTGCTGGTTTATCTTCTTAAACAACATGTGCTGCTGATTTATCTCTATTTTCTGCATTTTATTGTTGCCTCATCAAACATTGTGTGCATTTTATTTTATTTTTAACAGATTAAATAAAACACTGTTTTACATGGGGACAAGAACCGACCAATGGGAGGCGAGTGCGGCGCCTTACGTCAGACGTAAGGGGCGTGCCCGCGGCGCGTCCCCTCCTCAGTAGTAGCGGAGTTGACTGTAGCGGCGGAGCTCCGTGAAAGTGTCTCCCCGGTTCACAGACGGTGCAGGCGGACGAGGGGGCGGACCGAGCGGACGACCGACCGACACAGCGAGCGGCGACGGGGAAACTTGAGCAGCAAACAAGCGGCAGACTCTCCGCTGAGCTCCGCGGCGCCCAGACATTCACCGAAAACACCAAACTAACTGACAAGCTAGCAGCTCGGGCGGCGGAGGCGCGCCCGGACTAAACGTTCGCACGAGAAAGGTGAGGAGGAGGAGGAGGCGCGCGTCGGCCGGGAGCGAGGAGAGGCGCGAGAGAGCGGCCACAGGTAGGACGGACTCCGCCACAGGTAGCCGAGCGGCGGCACAAGGTAGCCGGCAGGCGGGTCATGCGGATTTCTCCGGTCGCTGATCGGAGCGGCGCGTCGCAGCAGTAAAGCGAACAAGACAGAAGGAAAGAAAAGAAAGAAAAAGCCAGAAGAAGAACCAGCCCACCTCGGTGCCGCTCCGTCCCGCAGGAGAGCAGCATGTCCCGGAGGAAGCAGAGCAAACCCCGGCAGATAAAGCGTGAGTTCATGACTTCATGGTTTGTGCTGCTGCTGGTGTGAATGTAGGAAAAGCCGCTGCGCTTCGCCGCGCCGCGTCGGTTCGCTCCACTGGGACACGGTGGGCTGTAGAAATCCTCTCAGCTCTCCGGTGCTCCGGTTTTATAGTGAATATGTGTCGAACTCGACCCAAAATGAGCATTAATGCTGCGGTTTTGTTGTGTTGGTGTGGATGTGCCAAACGCGCAACGCATGGTGTGCGCGCCGCGTCTGTTCGCTTTGGAATAAGTCGCCAGAAACCCACCTGAACTCTGTCATAGTCGGATTTTTATGGTGAATTTGTGTGAAACTTTCCCCGAAATGCAGATTTGTGATTGTTTGTTGGTGTGTTGGTGTGACTGTGCCAAACGCGTAACGCTTGGTTCACGTGACGCGTCAGTTCGCTTTGATAGCAGGCAGCTAGAAACCCACCTGAACTCTCTGGTAGCCTCATTTTATCGGGAGTTTATGTTAAAGTGAGCTGAAAATGCAGATTTGTGAAGGTTTGTTGTGTGTTGGTGTGAATGTGCCAAACGCGCAGCGCTTGATCCACATGACGCGTCGGTTCGCTTCAACAGATAGCAGCTAGAAACCCACCTGAACCCACTGGCACTCCGGTTTTTTTTGTTAAATATGTGTGAAATACATTCAGGATCAGGCACCAGCAGTGTTTGTTTTGTTGGTGTGTTTGGTGTAGCTGTGCCAAACCGCCCAGAGTCGCCTCAGACCCACCTGGATCCGCTGATTTTCCAGGTAAACCTATAAAAACTAAAACCACAACACACCTGAAGACTGCTGGTTTAACAGAGTTCACGTGTGTTTTCTCACACACTTTTTTTTTCTTTTCTTTTAACCACTAAAAGCGCCACTTTGGCTGCGTCCATTTGGATCAGAAACAATAACAATAAATAAAATAAAAGTTTATTTTTTTCTCCTCCTGCGCAGAATGTTTTCGTCCATCGGCAGCTCGACGCGTCGCCGCTGCTTCCTGTTTAATTCTGTTGTGGAAACGTCAGTGTTCTCTGAAAAAAGCCGATGTGAGCAGAGATAAGGGCGGCGATCCGATGTGAGCGCAGATAAAGATTAAAATTGGATCTTTTTTTATTTGTTTTCTGTCTGAGGCAGCAGAGCCAGGGCCGCCGCCGCCGCCGCCGCATCCCCCCCCTGGCTTTTCACTTCTCCTTCCCAGAGATGGGGCGTCAGATAGGCCGCCTGGCTGATCTCTGCTGCCGATAGCTGCTTACAATTGGATCTTTTTTCATCTATCCTTTTAACTCAATAATGCATCTCGGGGCCGCTTGAAAAGGCCTTTTCTTCTTGGTCTGGCGCTTCGGCTGCTCTCCGTGCTTGACGAGCTCTTCCTGTTTATAAAACGTGTGAAGGTTTATCGGCGGCAACTGATGTTCAAAGTTGATTGTGAAAGCTTATTAATGATGCAGTGATTAACCTGCTGCTGCTGCTGCTGCTGCTGATCTGGAGCCTGTTGCTTAATGAAATCAGCAGCAACTGTTTGGTGACGGATGGTGTCAGCGCGTCCTGCGGTCTGGGAGCAACATGTGGAGGTTCAGGCTGCACACACCTCCAAGGATCTGCTCTGAGAGGCAGCAGGTGGATGTTGGAGGAGGTTCAGCAAACCTAGAGGGCAGAAAAACCTCGTCGGGGAGCTTTACATCACGTCGGTGTTCAGCAGCAAGTAACTTTTTAGACCAAAATCACATTAACTTTTAATATCAGGGCTGCAGTTTCAGTATCTGTTCATCTGTCTTTGTTGAAAAGGTCAGAACACACCAGAGCTGCAATGATTCATCAATTAAATATTGAATTAATGGCCAGCTTTTCCTCTTGTGTCACAGTAAACTGCATCTCTTTGGGTTGTTGACAAAACTTTTTATAGACTAAACAATGAAGAACTTAATTGATGCTTAAGGCTTTGCACACTGAGCTGCAACTACATTTATTTTATTAGTACATCATCATTTTGCTCCATTAAAACGCTCCTGTAGCTGCCACCATTAATTTATCAACTGTTTTGATGATCAATTAATTGGTTTGAGTACATTTAAAAAAGAAAACTCTGATTGCATCTTCTTAAGTGCACCAAATGTTCTTTTTATCGGTCAGCCTGCTCAGTCTGCTGCCTGTAAAGTGCACCGATAGTAAAAATAATATTTAGTTATGCTGAAAAATGTCTGTTAGATGCCTGTTTTGTTCGTCCAAAACCCAAAGTAGAAAAAAGAGATGCAGCTTCTTGTTAGAGACAGAAAATATTTGATGTTTTGGCCTCAAAAATTACAAAAAAAAATATTATTTAATCTTCAGAAAGTTGCTAATTGGCAAAAAGTGTCATTAGGTGATGTTATTTAGTGTCTACAGCAGTTATATTGACACTGACTACAACCTTTTAACCTGTT
Organism: Stegastes partitus; assembly: GCF_000690725.1. Classification (NCBI taxonomy): domain Eukaryota; kingdom Metazoa; phylum Chordata; class Actinopteri; family Pomacentridae; genus Stegastes; species Stegastes partitus. The sequence continues at coordinate 27,132 of NW_007579062.1, read as the reverse complement.
TTAGCTGCTGAGTTGCACTAATGAGCTGATTAACTAAATAACTGAGCGATAGAGAGATGATCTACTGCGATTGGTTCATCGTTTGTCAGTTTTCAAGCAGATTTGAAGCTTTTTTTTGGTCAACGTGAACTGAATGAGAACTCTTGAGATGCTAGTTAGCGGTTAGCTTAGCAGCTGTTGAGCATAAATGACTGTTCAGGATTATTTAGCTAACATTAGCTTTAGGATGCTAACACACTCTGTTAGAGGTGACTCATTTTGTTTTCACGCCGTCATACAGCACATTTTATTACCACCATGACTTTAAACTTTGTGTTATCGTTCAATAAAGCAGGACGATTAATTGAATGCAGATGAGATCGACTGATGTGTCGTTTTTCTTCTCTGATATCGTTTATTCGTCCTTAAGAAGGGACATAGCTCATATATATTTGCAGCAAAGATAAAGAAATATCTTGCTGTTAACATTTAAAAAACAGAAACTCCAACCTGGTTAGAATACTTTTATTTGTGGTTCACGTGTTTAATTAAACTTTTCAACATTTATTGTTAAGGCGGCTGCATCAGAGCCACAGAAACACGATACAGATGGTCAGGAAGATGCTGAGTATCAGATCTGACGGCTGAATTTGGTTCTTTGTTCTGGTTCTATGTTCTGGTTCTATGTTCTGGTGACACCTGTTGTGAGGCGGGTTAGTTTTAGGGTTGCCATAATAACCCTGCTCAGTGCGAGAGGAACTGCAGCTTCTGTGGTTGTCTGAGGTGCCAATAAAACAGAATCCAGCCTGGACATGACGATAAGGCAGCGCGTCTCCGATAGGAATGTGCAAATATGGAAGCAAATACAAAACGTAAGCAGGAAGCTACCTGTAGCATGTGGAGCCGCCTTCGCTTCGCAGTGGTGGTAACACCTGTGGGCTTTTAACGAACCGTAGAAACAGAAAGAAGCAACGGTTTTCCAGCGTTCTGACTGTCTTCGAGCAAACAAATGTGACGGAAAAATAAACAGATCTAAGATTAGGGTCCCTTTTGTGCTACTTCTCATTTAGAATGTGATCAGATTTAGTTGGAAAGATAAAATTCTGTCATCCTCAGCGCGACCGACTCAGGAAAATTAAACATTAACAAAATGCAAAATGTGTTAACGATGTTCTGTCAAAACAAAAAAATTCTGAGCTGCTTCCTGCAACTGTGAAGCCACGACTGAGTGAGCTGAGACCAACAGTCAGGTGATGAAAAATCAGAGAGTTTTCAGGTTGAACTGCACGAAAATAGAGACAGAGAGGAAAATAAAAACCTACAGAAACAGTGAACAGAGGAGCCAGTTGTTGGACGATACATCCAGCATGGTGAAGCATCTTTCTACAGCTGGTGAGCCTGGAAATAGTTAATATCTGCAATATGAGGAGATAAAACGACGACAAAACTGATGCAAAGACATAAAGAGACAAAACCAAGATTAAAAACGTCAAAAACGTGACAGAAAGCAAAACAACAGGACGCAAAACGACGAAATCAAGCTCAAAATGATCACGAAAAAAACACAAAAAATTCAAAAAATAACACAAAAACGCACAATAAATGGCTCAGAAACGGTGAACAGAGGAGCTAGTTGTTGGATGATACACTCAGCACGGTGAAGCATCTGAACAATAGAGTGAGAAAGTTTGTAGAGGTTGTAAACATGTGAATAACTGATTATCAATAGTATGCAGAGCTGTTGTATTCATAACAGCTGTGGACAACTGTACGTTTGGAGTCCAGGCTTTTCTAATTTTGTAAAATATTTAAAGAAATTCAGACTGTTTTCGTGATGTGTGTCGTTCTGCGCAGGTTGTGTTGTTCCCATCGAGGTGCAGGACTTTATGTTGCTGTGAAAAATGAGCCACAGTGAAGACAAAGAGTTAAACAAAAAGTCTGTGTAACCTGGAAGACGAACACAGAAAATTAATTAAACCAGGTCGATGTTTGAAGCTTTGTTTTTTTTTTTTTTAGGAGGCAAATGTTCAAATGCATCACGTCACTTCAAAGAAATGCAGCTGAATTCCTTCCAGTTCAGTTCAACAGAAACAGAAGCTTCACTGAAGTTATTTAAAAAAAAAAAAAAAAAACATAAACAAAAACAAAAACCCCCCAAAAAACTTATTTACTGCTTTTACAGATTTTCCCTTTTATTTAGATTTTTTTGGAAGGAAAATTTATGTATTTTAATTATTTAAAAAACTGTAAATATTTTTTTAAAAACTGTTTAGTTACAGATAATAATTAGTAAAATTACAGGTAAAAAAAATCTATTTACTGTATTTATGTCAGGATTAAATATCAAGATTTTACAGATATTTGCTGCGATTTGAAAGAAAAAATATGGACTGACAGGACTTAAAAATGCTCAGTAATTTTTATAAAATAAAAAAAAAAATCTATCAAACTTTTTATAGATTTTACTTGATTTTTTTTCAGATAACTAGTAAACTCACAGAAAAAAATAAAAAAAGACAAAAATGTATTTATTTAAAAAAAAACAAAAAACAAAAGTCACATTGTGCAGAAGAAAAAAATATTATTAAAAAACAAATATATAAGAAAAAATATAATTAAAAAAACTGAGTCCAATAAAACTATGTTTATTCATATAATGTCAATATTAAAAAAAAAACAAAAACAAAAAACCCCAACAGATTTTCCAGATGTTCCCTGTTTTGTTCAGTGACAGATAATGAAAATTAAAATTACAGGTTAAAAAAAAAAGCTCTTTTAAAACACTTTCCTGCTATTTTCCAGACTGTCTTTGTATTTGTTGCTCCATCTGTCTGACCGGGCCTCTCCACCACCATCTCTCCCGGTGACGTTTCCTGGCGCGAGCGGCCCGTACAGTTTGTCACTTCCTGTTTTTTGCTGCTATCTGTTTCCATGGAGAGGCTGTGAACTCCCGGCGGCCAGGCCTGGAGATGTATTCCAGACCCGCAGGCTGATAAACCCGGCCTGGACTCGGCTCGTACGAGGGAGCCGGTACATGCGCGGGTCCCGGGGGGGGGGGGGGCGCCGTTATCAGCCCCCCGGTCCGCCGTGCACCGGGCCCGGCCGCGGTCGAGGCCCTCGGCCCGGGACTCTCCGGTGGGTTGGCAGACATTTTGATAGGAGAGCGAGCAGCGATAAGGACTCTGTGGAGCAGATGTGGGGGCTGCTGGCGCTCCGACCAGCACTGGGACCAGTTACTGGGAGCTCACTGGTACCGACGGGGCAGATTCCAGCCCGGTCACAGTGGCCTCTGCACTGTACAAAATGGTTCTGTAAAAAAAAGAACTGTGAAAATCTGGCAGCAAGGAGGCCAGAAAAGATATGTAAAAAATGCTGGAATTCTGTCATGTAATGTAAACTATAAGAATAAGAGCAAATATCTGCAAAATAAATGTGTTTTTTTGCAGTAAAATAGTGAAGCTGTCTGTACTTTAACAGTCACATGTTGTAAAACTATAAATTACTATTTGTAAAAATAGCAGATATTATCTTTAATTCAACAAAACATGGAAAATCTGCAAAATACCAATTTTTAAAAATTTCCATTGTATTAAGAAACATTTTTATGGTTTTAGTTTTACAGTTGTAATGGACAGAGGGTTTTTTTGCATATACTTTTTTGTTTGTTTGTTTTTTCTCCTGACAAATATTTGGGTAAATTTTTATTTTTATTTTTTTTAATGGTTTAAATAGAGTAGAATCGTATCATTGCACTCCAACCAGATTTTTGATGTAGACATTTTTTTCTTGTCAATTCTTCCTTTTTTCTGTAAAACCTGTAAAATAAGTTTGAAAAATTGAGCATTTTTTTAGTCGTCAATATACATAATTTTTCTTTCAAATCGCACCAAATGTCTGTAAAATACAGATTTTTTTCTGCTGATATTAATACAATCAAAATTACAGTCAAACATTGTAAATTATTAATTTTACTATTTTACAGATTTTCGATGTGGACGTCGTTTACAATTTTTGCCTGTTTTGACACAAGTGACGTAAATTATTATTATTATTTTAAAATTTTACTCGTTATTAACTATGACTGAAAAAAACTGAGAAAATCATTTTTTTTTCCAGTTTTTAAAAAATATTTACCATTTTTTGGGGAATATTTTAAATATATAACTTAAACTTAAATTAACTTTTCCTTCAATAAAAACCCCAACATAAAACAGGAAAATCTTTAAAATAGCAGTAAATTGTTGTAAAGTTGTGATTTAGAAACTCTGGATTAATCCTGGAAGGTTGTTCATGTGGCGCTTTTCTCTTGTTCGACTGGTCAGCTCGACAAACTCCTAAATAACGAGTGAACAGAAATCTGTTTGAGGAGGTTTCATGCACTTTTATTCCAAAGTAAACCTTTACTGACGCTAAATAAGACAGAAGAAGCAGCGTGACTGAAATTAATGTGAGTTTTACAGCGTGTTAGAGCTGGATTTGAAACAGTTGGAACTATTTTCATGTTAGTTTCAGTTTTAAGTCTGCAGGTGCTTCTTGCAGTTTTGGTGAAATTTTAATCATAGCGGCAAATTGACAAACATGGACTCAACATATTTATCATTTCTCCAGAAGTTAAAGTCTGAAAACTCTCTGAATTTTACTAA
>NW_007579062.1:13021-20980 GCF_000690725.1 Stegastes partitus | reverse complement strand
AGGAGGAGGAGGAGGAGAAAGATAAGAGGGGAGGTAGATAGAAGCGAAAAAGTGTGCAGAATACATAGCTGCTGGATGAATGTGTTGTGGTGTGTTTTTAATGGCAGCCCCGGCCGGCTCGGCTGCTCCCCCCGCCCCGCCGGAGATGTTGGAGGCCGATAAGGAGGCCTGCTGATGGGAGATAGATAACGGCCTGCAGATCCACGCCGCTGATTGGGTGTGCGTTTCCCCATTGTGTGTGTGTGTGTGTGTGTTTGTGTGTGTGTCGGTTCCTATGACATCAGAGCCTCGGCTCAGAGGTCAGCGTGAATAATACGCCGCCTCCCACGGCTCAAAGCAAACCGGGACGCCTGCAGAGGCCAGACAAGGAAATCACCACGCTGACCTCCTCCTCCTCCTTTTCTTCTGCTTCTTCCCCCTCGTTTCTTTTTTGTTTTGTTTTTTCTCCTTTCTGACATAAAACGGTAAAACTTATTTAACCCGTTGAGCTCTGAGCTGCTTCTCTTTTTCTTTATTTTACTACAATCTGAAGTCGTGCAGCTCCGTGGGAACAGAATGAAGACGGAGAGAGAAATCTGATTAAAGTTTATTTTACAAACAGTGAAACTCTCTGAATTTTTGCTACGAGGCTGTTGGTCACAGCCGGGTCACCGTTAGCTTCACGTCTGCACCAAAGAGCGCAGAATTTTTTCATTTTTTACAGAATCTGTTCAGAGCTAGCGGTTTATTTTTGTTGATTTTTAAAAAAAATTTCAATTCTACTTTTTAGCTTTTAGAGCATCATAGATGAGTAGTTAAAAGACTTGAAAAATCCAACCCTGTTCTTGCAGTTTGTGGCTGATAAATGGTGTCTGATTTATTTTATTTTTATCATCTTTATTTATATTTTTACTACAAAAATATCTTTAAAAAATCAAGTCTCAAGTACTTTTAATGGTGAATTTTAATCACCTGACTGTGGATCACAGCTGAGTCACTGTTAGCTTCACGGTTGTGCCGATGAGCTGCAAATTTTTTGGTTTTTACAGAATCTGGTTTGAGCAACTGGCTGATTTTTGGCTAATTTTTAACAGAATTTAAGGAAATATCACAATTTTAAGCTTCCAGAGCATCACATGTGACGAGTTTTTGCAGTTTGTGGCTCATAAACGGCGTCATTTTCTGTGCTTCTGTTAAAATCTATTAATGTTTTAAAAAGCTAACATGCCTTTTAAACTTGCTGGTGGTTGAATAAATGAGAAGTTAAAGGACTTTCTGAAAGCTGAATAATCCAACCGTGTTCTTGTAGTTTCTGGCTGATAACTGGTGTCTGTTTTTTAAATCTTTGTTTATGTTTTCACTACAAGAAAGTGTCTCAAGTACTTTTAAACGTGCACAAGCTCAAATGATTTTTTTATTTTTAATTTCTTACCAAATATAAGCATCATAGAGGAGGTTTTGGAACAAGCAGAAACACAGTAAACGGGTTATTTTTTTTAAAAAGGGATCAGACAAATGGCAGTAAATGTAAAACTAAGGACAAAGATGAAGAGTTAAAACATCCCAACTGACACAGAAACCCGACTATTAGGCTTCTAAACCCCAAAACTCATCTGCAAGGTTTAAAAAGATGTATTATTTTTGCAAAAATCACTAAAAGGACGCCATATATCAGAATAAAAACTGTGAGAATCATTGGATTTTCAACTTTAAGCAGGACTTGGAAAATTGTGATGTTTATTCTACATATCTTATTTAAAAAATCTGCCAAAAATAAACCGTTTGGTCTAATTAGATCCTTTAAAAAACAAAAAAAATTGAGATCTTCAGGGCAACTGTGAAGGTATCGGTGACTCAGCTGTGACCGACGGTGACCTGGTGAAAAATCAGAGAGCTTTTAAGTAAATAAGTTAAATAAATTACACAAGACGGCTGGAAAATTGACGCAAAAATACTACAAACGGACACAAGGCAAGTGCAAACAGAGGAAAAGTGACTCCAGAGACGCACAAAAGGATGCAAAGAGATGCAAATGAGACACTAAACCGGTGTTAAAGGCGACAAAACCACCACAAAGGAACCATTAAAGAGCAAGAGGACGCAAACAAATAGTGTGTCAAACAAATAACACAACAAATCAACTTCTTTTCTTTTCTGGAGGTTCAGGATTTTATATTGTGGTGAAAAAACGAAGCCACAAAACACAAATAAATGAGAAACGACTTGTAGTTCAGAGGATTAAAAGTTCACCGATTATTTTTTTTTTCCCAGCTGTGTGAGAGGAATGTGTTGTTTCTACGAGCCGCCTGCTTCACGTGATTGTTGTACGGACGCACAATTGAGAGATTAATTCATTCTTTGTGAACCGGAGTGAACTACAACACACACACACACACACACACACACACACACACACACACACACACATGCAGCGCCTTGGTGGCTTTCTGCTGCTGCCTGTGTGTGTGTGTTTTCTGTTTTTTTTATTTTTTTACTCCTCCTTTGTTCTGCTTTTAGCTTGATGTGAACTTTAGATAAGCCGCGGGGCCTGATCTCCGGCGCAGATAGAGATCGCCAAGCGTGATTAGAGTTGTTATCAGGCCGGAGCAGGCAGGAGCAGGGGCTGCACCGCAATAACAACGGGCCCGGCCGGGTCCAGACCCTGGCAATCAGTTCCAGCCCTAATGGGATTAATGTTGTTGTATAATTAGATGATAGGTGTGAATGCATTTCTTTTCTGCCTCCATCTTCTTCTCTCTCTCTCTCTCTCTCCTCCCTAACAAGCATCGTCATTGATTAATTTAATTAAAATTAATACCACGTATTACTCATTCCAGATCTCGTGTGAGATACCGCAGACACGTTGGGAAATTTTTAGTCGATGATTATCTGCAGGGTTTTTTTTTTTTTTTAAATATTCTTTTCCGTTTAAAGGCGTGAAGTGAGTCGGAGGAAGAAGAAGAAGAAGAAGAAGAAGAAGAAGCAGCGTCAGCAGGATGACTCGATTCTACTGGCTGATATTAAAGTAGCTCGATGGTGACTGATTGGGTATCAGACGGATTCTCATGCCGACGATCAGATAGCTTTGTGCGAGAGCTGCACTCAGTCATGCACATGGTGCGTGCACGGGGTGTGGACAAAATACTGCGAACACTTCGGCAACTACGAAAAACAGTCCCGACGAGAAAAGGCTCAAAACTTTCACTGTTCGGTTAAACGTGGCGTCGCCTCCGTTTCAACGCTTTTATGCTCTTTTGTTTTCTCTCTGCGTCAGTGCGCGGCTTCGTGTTGACTCTAACAGCGTGTGCGTGGTCAGATACACCAAAGAGGGAAGTTGGCAGGGTTACAGAGGAAACACCGTTTGTGTGTCGGTGCGTGGATGAGTTATTACCCTTTCCTGCTATTTACCCAGGGGACAGCCCTCGCCGTGAGTTATGGCCGCGAGACTCGGCGCGGTTGTAAACGGTTTCACCTTTGACCCCGACGCCTCCGCAGACGGTCGGAGGGCAGAAAGCAACAGTAGCGCCGTCTGCGTCCAAGCTGTTTGCTCAAGCGGCAATTAGAGCTCGGGCCGGGCGGCTTGGCGTTGGCTGGAGGGTTTCTGTTGGTTCACCAAAGGATCCAGACCTGGTCCTGCTGAGTGATCAGAAATCAGGCTGAGGTGCAGCATAGAAACCGTAGCAGTGTCTGTGCTTGTTTTGCTTTTCCACGTTTTTGCTCTGCCATATAAAGTCCTGCACCGCTATGGAAACAGAACCACCATGACTTCAATAAAGGAATGTCTTGATGCAGTTATAGAGACATGTTTTTATTTTATTTTTTACCAATACTGGCTTCACATATTATAGATATTTTATTCTGCTCAACAACTGGCTCCTCTGTTCACTGTTCCTGAGCCAAGCTGCATTTATTTACTGATCCAGTAGGTTTTATTTTCCTCAGAGTCTCTCTTTAATTGTGCAGTTCACCTGAAAACTCGCTGAATTTTTGTCGCGTGACTGTAGGTCACAAATGAGTCAGTCGTGGCTTCACAGTTGCAGCAAGAAGCTCAGAATATTTTAGTTTTTTACAGAATATTATTAATGTACACAGTTTATTTTTGGCTAATTTTTTAATGAGACGTTGTAGAATAAAGGGATTTTGAGTCTCTTGTATTCTGCTAAACACAGCCTGCAGTTCACCTGAAAACTCTTAATTTTTGTCACATGACTGTTGGTCACAGCTCAGTCAGTCGTGGCTTCTCAGTTCTGTTGAGGAACGCAGAATTTTTTGTCTTTTCCATAATTTTTATAGCAAAAACCGTTAATTTTTGTCTTTTTTTTTAACAATAAAAAATGCACATCCCACATGAGTCATTCAAGGACTGTGGGAAAGTTTAAAATCTAATTGTTTCTTTCCTTTTTTTTTTTTTTCTACATGGTTTTTAAACCTGCAGACGGTTAGTCTGAGAAACCAAAGCATCCGGAGCTTCTCCTGAAGCTGCTGGCAGGTCCGAGGTTCGGCAGAACCCGGGTTTATCGGAGCACACCGAGCCTAGATCGGTTATTCAGGTGTAACGGCTGAAGCAGATGTTTGTGTCTCTGCCGGTAGCTTCGGGCCACGTGGCTCTGATCTCTGGTCAGGATGACTCTGGGCACTCGAAGGGCAGCGTTGTGTGTGTGTGTGTGTGTGTTGTATTTGTGTGTGGTTGTGTCTTTGTGTGTGTGAGAGTCAGCACCAGTGTTATGACAAGGCCCCCCCAGCAGCAGCGATAAGACGGACCATTTGCGCCTACTGTGCTGAGCACTCTGTTCCGGGGTGTTAAGGCAACCTGGGCAAACAACAACACCGCCTGACCTGCTTTTACAGCCGCACACACACACTGACACACACACTGACACACACACACTGAGACACACACACACACACACACACACACACACACACACACACACACAATAAAAGCCACTGTAGCTGTCGAGCCTGAATTCCCAGATATTAAACCAAACAGTTCAGATTTGCAGGTTCAAAGGTTGCAGCAGCAGCAGCAGGAAAACACACACCGAAGCTTCGTACACACTCGCTCACGCTGACCTTTGACTCCCGACTGCTACCTGTGCAGACACACACACACACACACACACACACACACACCTGGGCCGCGTTCCAAATCGCACGCTTGTTCTTTGTGCTTTCAGCTGAAGTTTGAGGCGGCGTTCGTACGACGTCATCATAAACAGTCAGCGGTGCTCAATGAGCTCAGGCTTGTTTTCGCTGGCACGAGACTCCGTGACGTAACCGTGCAAAGCATTGTGGGTCGGAGAGGCATGCTGGCGTGCAGAAATCCACCTGCATGTACGTCCTGGTGTTACTGTCGTGAGACAAACTAGATCTACTTCTGGTGGAAACCTCCTGGTGTTCCTGCTCATTCATGTGGGTTTTTTTCTTTATGTGTCGTCCATTTATATATTAGAATAAAAACTTTAGAATTAGAATAAAACTTTATTGATCCCTTCGGTACAAGACCTCAGGGAAATTGCTACACCAGAAAAAAAGAAATGCATAAAATATGTATAGAATATATACAAAATATATGCAGGAGTTCTAAGATTTGCACAGAACATGTCGCTGCAGAAATTTTGCAGACAGAAATATTTCTGCAGAAAGAGATAAGAGATCAAATATGATCTAATGGTTTTATGCATGAAGGAATGTGATGCACTCGTAGATACCTGCAGACTGTAACACGCTGAAGCCACATGAACTCATCTAAACACTCCTTATGTTATCTCTGGTACCATAGATTTAATAATACTCATCATTGTATGTTGATGTGGGAATAAATGAACTGGAACTGCCCAACTGGACAGCCTGTCTTTTATATTTTCAGCTGCATGTGTGTTTGCACTTTACATACATTTCTATTAATATAACCTTTTACGTGCAGAGATGTGATTGGCTGATAAAATATGATGCGCCCTCATAGATTATATTGATCCCAGAGTTCCTCCACTTGGAGCGGCTGCAGCGGTGAAAACGCTGCTTCCACTGTAATCCATCAGCACCGATCAGCTGATAATACGGTCCGGCAGTCACGGCGACGCTTTGCTGACAGATTCGATGCAGCTTTTTTTTTTTTTTAAACCTGTAATCGAGTATTTTTATACTGCGGCGTTTGGAGAACGCTCCGTCAGCTGCAGCTCTTGGCTCCAGAGTCTCGCTTAGAGCAGCAACGGTTCAGTCAGTCACTGTTTATCTATTTATCAATTTATTAATCAGTTTATTGTTTTTTTAAAGATAAAAAGTATAAATTTTCTGATTCTACTTTGTAAAAAAATGATTTTAGCCAGCTTTTTAATTATTTGTTCACAATTTACTGTTATTTAGTGGATTTCTTTTCATGTTTTGTTAAATTCTGGACAAAAATAAGCAAAATAACAGAAAAAAGTGAATAATTTACACATTAACCATCAAAAAAGAGGCTAAAACAGAAAAGAAAAAATTAATATCTTGAAAGCGGAATGTAAAATACTAATTTTACTGTATTTAAATCAACCAAAAATATAATTTTTTGATATTTTCAGATTTTTTATAAAGATAAAAACGTGTAAATAATGTTTGTAAAGTGTTGTTTTGGTGTTTTCAGCAACACATGTACAGTTTAAGATTGTTTAACTGATCGTAATATAAATCGATATCATTATAACAACAGGTTAAAAAGCTAATATTTTAGTTTTATTTAGTTTATAACACTGATTCTATCCAGATACAGACAGAAACAGGTTTTTAAATGTGAATATTTTCTGCTTTCTTTCCGTCTCTGTGACCATAAATTCTACATTTTTAGTTTGTGAACAAACGTGTCGGACTTTTAGAAACACAGATTGAAATTTTTGCTTAATCTGTTGATTGTTTTCTGGACTAATTGTCTTTAAAATGTCAGAAAATTGTGGAAAACGTTGATCAGTGTTTGTGTAAATGAAATCTACGCCGTCAGAAATGATTTAAAATATACGTTTTCTGCAATATTCAGTATTTTTAGTTTGTTGTTTTTGCAGAGCAGCAAGAAAATACAGAACTTTGCTTAAACTATCTTCTAAATAGCTGCTTATTAATTGATTAGATGTTGAAAATACAGTTTTCTTTCCTCAGTGATGAACTCTGCAGGACCTTTAAATGCATTTCTTATTTTATTTGATCAAGATTCTGTTAAATTTTTCTCCGTTTTGCTGTTTCGCTGCAACTAAATCGCCCGAATGAGCTTCAAATCTAAAAAGGCGATGAAGAAAAACAGAAGGAATGAAAGTGAGGACGGGAACAAACGCAAAGACGGCGAGGAGAAGAAGAAGAAGAAGAAGAAGGAGGATGATGGAGACAATGAGGGAACGAGGAAGAAACTGGAGGGATGGCAGGCCAGGAGGCGATAAGGGCGACTCGGCGTCCGAGACAATGCGAGCAGAAAGAGGAGATGCTGGAGGAGCCTCCTGGGAGCCGCCTTAACAGAGGAGGTCTAGACCGGCGGCTCCTCTCGCTGTCTGCACATAAAAACACCACCTTCGGCAGGAAGAAAAAACCTCCGGCGCTTATCTGCAGGTGCTTCAAACTTTGGCGAACCGAGCCAGATGTTGGTGCAGTTCCCTCCGGCCGCCAACAGAGGAGAGTAAACGGCATGAACGACACGTTTTCTGTTAAAAAAATGTGTTTCTTGAAGCCTGTTTGCACATTTATCTGCTCGAAGTTTGTCTGGAGTTGACCTGCAGCTGGATCCAGTCCAGGTCCAGCAGGAAAATCACACAAAGAGAGACTGATGATATGCGCACATCCATAGATTATTTTCATTTTTCTTTATCGTAATATGAAGTCGTGCACCTCTATGGGAACCATGACCAACAGGAGAGAGAACTCTGACATGTCTTTAGTTAAATATGACACCGTTTTAATGCCGTGATTCAGAAAAAAGAGCAAAACATTTGATTGTTTATTCTATAAAAACGGAGAAAA
>NW_007579062.1:0-12516 GCF_000690725.1 Stegastes partitus | reverse complement strand
CCAGTTTTGAGTCTCTGCTCACCAGCTGTAGAAAGAATATTTCACCATGCTGGATGTATCTCCAACAACCTCTGTTCACTGTTTCTGAGCCGTGCTGCATTTATTTATCGACCCAGTAGGTTTTACTGCCTGCAGTTCAACCTAAAACCTCTGGTCACGTCACCGTTAGTCAGCGCTGAGTCAGCCGTCGTTCTTGCAAAGCTCTCGATGACTCAACATGGTTTATGATGTTCTTGCAGTAAAACTATAAATGAAGATTTAAACACAGAATCACCGTTCAACAATGTCTTTTTCAGTTTTTTTTTTTGACCTGAGAACCGTAAAAACACACAAATTAAAAAGGTTAAAAATGTGTTCGCACAACTAAATGTTCAAGCGCTGGTCGCTGTATTTGTCTCACGTGATTTTAACAGGTAGAAGAGCTACGAAAATAAAATTAAAACCTTTTGTCCAGCCACCAGGAAGGTTTAAAGGCACGTTTTTGTTTTAGAAATACATCCATGTGAACAAAAGGGCAAGAAAAGACACCATTTATTAATCAGAAACTGCAAAAACAGAAAGAATAGTTGGAATTTGTCAACATTTTATCTGTATTTTTATTGACCGGCGGGTTTAAAAGACATGTTGTTGATGGAAACACTGCCTGCAGTTCAGTCATGGCGTCTTGATTTTATTTGTTTTTTTAGAGTTTTGCAGAATCTGATTAGTTCGAACAGTTTATTTATTTTTTGCCAATAAAAATGCTGATTTTAATGACAATATCTCACATTTGAACCCAGATTTGGTTGATTTTTCTTTCGGAATAAGACGTCACGTATGAAAATTCAGCAGTTCTTCTCAGTTTTTGTCATTTTTTAACGAGCTAACGTGTCTTTCGTGGGTTTTTGGGCTTCGGCGGGTTACGTCAGACTCGTTAAACGCGTCCGGAGCGGATCTTTACATGTAGTTTGCATGTGTTTAATGACGCTGGAGGCTGTCGAGGACGCCGCCGGCAGCAGCAGCAGCAGCAGCAGCAGCAGCAGCAGCAGCTTCTCCTCCCTCAGGCCTCGCTGTGTACACTGTGAGTCATGTGAGCCGGCAGGGCTGCAGCGATCCGGGCCTCTGGATTGCTTTGTGCTTGTGTAAACCGTGGTGCTCCGGCTCCCGGACTGATAAGTGAGCTGCCAATCAAGCGGCCGAGCGTTCTCGTGTGTGTGAGTGTGTGTGAGTGTGTGTGAGTGTGTGTGAGTGTGTGTGAGTGTGTGTGAGTGTGTGTGAGTGTGTGTGAGTGTGTGTGAGAGCGTCCGGCCTTTTCCAGTCGCACTGCAGGTGAAAAGGCGTCGAATTCATCCGTAGAAACTTTCCCTCCTCGCGTGGTTTTATGACGGTGATTGCTCGTTATGGAGGGGCTCTGAGGGCTGGAGATTAACACTAATTACACCTCATGGTGCTCCTCAAGCGTCTTTGTTTGCTGTGAGACGCTGGAACGGCTTCACTGGAGACGCTGACTGAGTGTTAGCAGGATGGCTCATATTTTTATTTTAAAACACAGACAAGACAACACTGGGTCGCTAACCTGAACCAGTTAAACTTTATTTTAATACTTGTTGTGTCTATAAAAAGTTAGCCGGAGCTCTCGTGGATATAATATAAGGTTGTGAGCATTGCTGATCAATCTGTCGGTTATTTTCTGGGCTAATCGATCAGTCGTTTGGTCTGTAAAATGTCAGAAAACGGTTTCCTGAACTCTATTATAGAGAATACTGTAGAGATGTTCAGTTTACTGTCATAAAGGAGGAAAAAAACACTAAATATTCACATTTAAGGAGCTGAAAGACTTTTTTTTTTGCCCTCTTAAGACCTGAGCTCTTGTTTGAATGTATTTAAAAATAATTTATATTTAAAAATTAAAAAGTATATATTTTCAAAATTATAAATAAATAGCAATTATAAAATATTAAAAATAAAATAATTATTTTTTAAAAAATTGTATGCATACAAAATGAATACAAAGTAATTCAATAATAAAAATTCTGAATGAAAATAAAAAATCTAAAGAAAATAAAATATAGTAAAAACTAGAAATATTTTAAGAAATAAAAACAAAAATGTTAACAAAATAATAATAATAATAATAATATTGATAATAATAATGAAAACAAATAAAAATAAATAAAAAACATTAAAAAAAAATAATAAAAAAAATAAAAACATTTACTGCTGTGGTAATATAACCCAAAATGTGATGTCCATCCATGTGGAGGCTGGTCTTCAGAGGTTAAAATGGGTAATTAAAATATTTTAGGATTAATGTAATCACTGGGAATCCTTCTGATTGGTTGTAAACCCATTTGAATGCATCCAGGTGTATTTCTGAGGAGTTCTAGACTCATTTCCATTTTTATCTTTCAATTTTTAGAGCATTTTGAAAAAAGTCCCCAAATTCTAAAACATCAAATTACAGCACAAACCAGAAAATATTCACATTTCAGAAGCTGCAATTCAACAGTTCAGACTTTTTTCTCTTGGATTGAAGTTCCAGACATTTATTCTTTTTAATTCCAGGCTAATAAAATGTCAGAAAATGGCGAAAAAGCACTTTTAAGATCTCCCAGAGTCTTGGGTAACGTGATTAAATGTCTTGTTTTGTGCAGCTATTTGTCTAAAAACAAAAGATTTTCAGTTCCCGAGAGGGTTTCAGGTTGATCGGTTGGTCGATATCCCGTCAACAGTGTCTGAGAAAAGACCCTTTTCTGGATTAATCCATTATTTTTGTCAGCAGGAGCAACAAACCACCCGTGAACACGACATTTACAGCTCAGGCAGGAGTTTTATGGTTAAACACGGCGTCTGTGTTTCATAATTCTGATGTGTTTTGGCCCAAACGGCAGCGAGCTGATACTCCAGACGCAGTCGTTTGTTTACTCGTGTTTTTTATTGTATAATACGGTGAAATGTTGTGAAACCAGGCTTTTATACCAGAAGGGTCACGAGGCCGCTCAGGCTGAGAAAACAGTTGCGCAACGTCAAACAAAAAAAAAAAAAACAGGCGGCATCATGGGAAATGTAGGAACCAATGACTAGTGTCCGCTTTAATACATTTAATTTAAACCCCCCCTCTGGCTGGAAACGTTAATCCGAAGGCTCTGCTGTTTAAAAATAGTCGATTTTAGCCGAAGTGTCTTTTTGTGTTTTTTTTTTTTAGTGAAGGGAAGAAAAAAAAACACATTTGTGCGAAAATCTTGACACTGGGTTTCATCTTCCCTCTCGATAAAGACGCAGATAAGGCCTGAGTGAGCCATAAAACTAACTTCATGTAATCTCCCAGATTAATGAAACCCTGTTGTAACATCATTTATTGCGGGGCGTGTTGATCTAATATAACTTAACGGCTCCGGCGAGGCAGGAAGCGACGCGCCGCCGCCGCTGCTGCTGCTGCTGCTGCTGCACCACCACCACCACCACCAGCAAGCTGCAAAGTTTATGTCGGATCTGCCGCCTTTTTTAAATTCCTCTCGACCCTCCAGTTTTTTTTTTTTCTTTTTTCTATATCTCCACCCTTCCACCTCCACTTCTCTATCACCCCTTCTTTCATTCTATCTATCTGCCCCCCTCCACCCGCCCCCGCCTCCTCTGTCTCCAGTCAGACCCCTTAGCCTCGGCGAACCAGGTCTTGGCGGTATGATAATGTGGAAAGTTGAACTGGCCCCATTACAGCGAGGCTGATGGCAGGGCCGATAACGCCGTTGATAATGGGTGCAGATAGCGCTGACACAGCGGTCCAATAGCCGAGCCCTCCCTCCCCTCTCCTCCCACCCTCCCCCATTATCATTCCTGCCCACCGATGGGCTCCCAGAACGCTATCTCCTCTCCATTTCCACTCCTGCGACAGATAAGAATGGAAATACTGACTTCATAGCTGACTGATTAAAGTGTCTGCCTTTCTTGATAATACACAGATAAATTATGTTTTTTTTTCTTCCTCTCCTCCTCCTCCTCCTTTCTCCCTCTCTCCTCTCTCTCTCTCTATCTAGAAAAGGGTGGGGCACAGCGAGAAAGAAGAAAAACCCTCTTTTCATTTCTCTTTTCTTTTGTGGGGCTTCTTTTTTTTTTTCCCTCTACAATTATATTGGCGAGATCCCGTTTACAAAAACAGAGATCATTGCGGACAGGCCATCGGTAGCGGCGGCGACGGCGGGCATAAAGAAAAACTTGTATTACTGGCTTTTCGAGTCATTATAAAGGCAACACGAGTGGCTGGAGGAGGGCGAGGAGGTGGTGGGGACACAGCGATGGGGAGAGATTAGGGGCAGACAGGCCTATTTGCAGCCCAGTGAACTCCCACTGCAGCTACAGCCGTTTCCAGGTTGAGTTTTTATCGCTGATCGCTCCAGTTTGATAGCAGGAGAGATCCCTGATGGATATGCTCCCTGCATCCAAATCCTCTAACCCATTTGCTTTTTATCCGACCCCCAAACACACAACCACAACAGCAGCAACCTCTATCTCCCTCCCCCTTCTCTTATCTCCAGCTCTCCAGCTCTCCGTCTGTCCAACTGAACTTCTGTCCTCCTTCCTCCTCTCACCTCGTCCTCCCGCCTCTCCATGAGGAGAGATCCCCCCTCCCCCACCTCCTCTTCCTCAAACATCACTGTGATGATGATGATGATGATGATGATGCCGCCAACCTAGTTGTTGGAGGTTTATAACGAGTTGGGATGACTTCATAATACTGGTAATTACATCAACGTAATATTGTGTGTAATTTAGACTCAAAATTAGTTTTTCTTGTATTCGATATTGAAATATTGTTTGTTCAAATTCACACTTTAGTTCCTAAAAGCTTCTACGAGAACCAAAACATGAAAAATAAAGAGACTACTCCAAGTGTAAATGGAATAACTTCATTTTTTAAATTTTACATAACGCTTAAAAAATGGAAACGTTCTCGTCGGAACAACTTGATTTTAATGAGTAATCGACTTCAAAATGTATGCTACCAATTATTAACTAAGACGTATCCACCTAAATACATAAGACATAAAAATTGCCCTTAAATAATATGGAAATATTCGCAGAAATCCTTCGTCTGCATGTCCTCCTCTTCCTCCTCTTCATCACTGGTCACGGGGGTAATTACATCAACTTAACATTGTGTGTAATTTAGACAAAATGAGCTTGTTTTGTATTTGAGATTGAAATGTTGTTTGTTCAAATACTCAGCTTCATTCCTAGTTGCTGCTACCTGAACAAAAATATGAAAAACAAAGAGACGACTCCAAGTGTAAATGGAAGAACTTAGTTTTTTAGAAATAAGTTTTGACTCTAAAGCGGTAACTCACTGATTAACACGTTTTATTTTGACAGGTCGGTTTGACACAATGTTATGAGTTGAATCAACTTAATATTGTGTAAAACTTCAACTCAAGTGTATTTATGTTTTCAAGACTGAACTATTTGTTCAAATACACAAAAAAGCTTTGTGAAACAAATGATTTTCTTAACATGAACAAAAGCATCAGATGCTACTAAAGGAGAGCTAATTGGATCGACTTAACTTTTTAAATGTTTGTCAATGTGCTTGTAATTGTGGTATTTGAGTACAAAACACTTCAAATTAAATAATGTAGAAGTACTGGTTGTTAAATCCTTCGTCTGCTGGGTTTCTGTTGGAGTTCTGACACAAACATCACAACCGTTTGATTTCCAAACTTTATTTTGATGAATGAATTTCTGTCAAAAGCTTCCCAAAGTGTCATCGGAGCAACTGAATGTTTTAAATACTCGTCAACTTAAAGCTTATATTTGTGATTATGATACTTAAGTACATCATAAGTAAAAATTCCTCTCGTCTGCACCTTTAAATCGTGGAGGTTTCTGTTCAAGTTGTTGGAGTTTTGACCCAAAATTTGTAAACTAATCTCACTAACTCGCTGTAGTTTTCTGTCATAGCGTCAAAATAAGGATTCAAACTGTTGCGCAAATGTTTCTGTTAATCTCATAAATCTTTATTTAAAGCGTCGATGCAGGCGGTGCTTTCAGAGTTCCTCATACTCGCACGCTGCAGTCGTGAGGAGGTGAACAAGAGGGCAGAAGACTTTTATTTTGAAGGCGACTCTGACCTCTGACCTCTGTTGATCCAACGTTTAACCATCAAATACAGTTTGAACGCTGCTGGAGCTTTTAAAGTGACTACGAGTGCACGTGGACGGGCAGTTCTTATCTCACCATCTGAAATAAAGCCATCCAGGTCTGCAGCACACGTTTAATTGGCCGGACGCAACCCGTCCAGCGAGTTTTCATGAAACTTCACCTGCATAATCCTGCTTACAGACAAACAGAGAGCTGAAAACAGGCCGAGTTACACCACAAAGCAGCTGTGTGTGAGTTAGGCCTGGAAAGAGGAAAGTTCATTTAGTAAAGAAAAGGAACCTGGAAGAAAGCGGTGGCTCCACATACTGTAGATGTTTAATTCGTTTCCCTGCTTGTCTCCTCTCTGCTCGGTGGAAACACTGCCTGCAGTTCACCTGAAAACTCTGAATTCTTGTCATCTAACCGCTGCTCACAGCAGAATCAGTCGTGGCTTCAAAGTTGTTTTAAAGACTACAGACTTTTTTCTTTTTTACAGAATATTTTTGGTGCAAATGCTTCATTTTTGGCTAATTTTGTTATGACGCCTCTAGAATTATTTAATAACTAAAGAAATGTCGAGATCTGAAGCTCAGATTTCCAGCCGACCTGCAGATGATTAGTTCAAAGAACCAAGTGGTGGTAGACGGTGTCAGTTTATTTTTTATTAGTTACAGCTGCTTATTTTTGACAGTAAGATGTAGAATAAAGCGACTCCAATGAAACATCACACTTTTAAAGTTAGACTTGATTTTTTTTTCTAATTCGACTGCTTGTCTCACATGGTTAGTTTGAGGACCTGCAAAAAATCAACCATCTGATGATTTTTTCTGTTTTTACGGTTTGTATTTCTGATCACTTCTGTAATTTTGGTGATTTTTTTGTGTGCAAGGTCTTTATTTTTTGTATTTTTTATTATAAGACTTGAAGAGCGTAGAACGGATTTTGGTGAAATATCAAGTTTTCGGACTAGATTTGATTATTTTTTCTAATTCGACTGCGCATCACACATGATTAGTTTGAGGACTCCCACAAAACCAACTATCTGATGATTTTTTTCTGCTTTTACAGTTTCTATTTCTGATAAATTCTGCAATTTTGGTGATTTTTAAGTTGTTTCTTCTGAGCAAGGTCCTTATTTTGGGTATTTTTCCAATTAGACATGTAGAATGTAGAAGTGATTCCAATTAAATATCACAGCTTTAAGCTTAGATTTAATTATTTCTTCTGCTTGTCACTAATGATTAGTTTATACACATGTGAAAGTTCAGCTTTTACAGTTTCTTTCTCTGACAAATGCTGTCATTTTAGTGACTTTTAAACCAGTTGGTGGGTTTTTTACTCCACAGAGTCAATGAATCATAAAACCTCACTTATAAACTAGCTTCATTATATTTAATTTAATTATTTTAAATGCTACCAAAACCATCTGTGCACATGTTAATAGATGTAGTTTAACCGCTGCCTTCAGTTTGAAGCTTTTAAACGACACCGGGCCTGTTTCCGGGCCCGGACTCGTGGCTTTCTGTTTGTACATATGTGTGCGGTGTGAGAGGTCTGGCGGCGTTGTCGCCCGGCAGCGCCTCGGTCACTCATCCCTCCGCTGAGCCTGTCAGATGTTGTGTTTTCCTGCAGGAGGCAGCGGGATGGAACAACATGCTGTTTGCCCGGGCCACACTCGCTGACCTTGATAGATTAGACCCAGAGAGGCTTTTCTGTCTGACACAGAGCAATGATAAGTCTGTGCGCGAAATAGTTTTTCCTCTTCTCAGAAATATGGCTGCAGTGTCGGCCCCGGACCAGATTGTGTGCGCTTGTGTGTGTGTGTGTGTGTGTTTGTGTGCGTCTGCCTCGACCAACCAATCTTCCTGTCTGTGTCTGCTAATAAGCAACTCCCCTCCCACCTCACCAGATCACTTATCTAAATATATTTTCCTCCACAAGCTCCACCGCCGTCTGCTCTGCTTCATAGGTGACCACTTTTTTTTTCTTCTTCCTCCTCCTCCTCCTCTTCCTCGCATTAACCCGGACGAGGATGCAGAAAATCAGCATAAAGGTTAATTTGATACCAAAACCTGACTTTACTCTTTAAGGCCTTTTTTTTTTTTTTGTCCACAAAGAGCAGGGAGTGGAAGGGCTGAGAACAGAAAAGAAAAGAAAGAAAATAGAAAGGGGGGAAAAAACTGATAAAAAGCCCCGATAAGGGACTGACTGTGTTGTGTAGGAGTTGATATCAATGTTATCTATCTGTCTTTTTTTCACTCTGCGAGCCCTTCTGTTGTTTTTTAGCCCTTATCTTGCTCCACCAAAATGCCAGGAACAAAAAGGGGAGAAAGAAAGAAATTACCGTGCGGATTATTCATGGGCTGATAAAATGTTGATGCCGAAATTAAGACCATTTTTTTCCTTCTCTCTCTCTTTCTCTCTCTGTGTGCGAGTGTTTTTCATAGTCTTATTTGTGTGTGTGTGTGTGTTTTGTTATTAACATGTGTATAAAGGTTTGTGCATTGTGTGCAAGCTGTGCGTTGATAATTTCTTGCCGTTGCTTGCTATTAGCAGATTAGACCTCGTTTAACTCTTTATGCCCTCCCTGACACCAATTCATTAGCACACACACACACACACACACACACACACACTCTGCCATACCCAGATAAGCTCACTCCTCAATCTAATAGAGAGGCGCTAAAACCGGCGGCGGACAGGTTTGGGTTTCCACAATGACGGGCCCGAACGCCGCCGCCGTCGACGACAACGACGGGCCGCCCTGATTGGCCGCTTCGTGGCGTCCCAGCAGAAGACAGGAAGACAGGCGGGGTCAGCGGCTTGACCCCACTTTACATCTGAATCCCTAATTGCGTTTAATACAATAGCGCTGAATTCCCAGCTGACCGACCGACCTGCAGCTCTCCCGGTGCGATTCAGCAGAATAATTCCTGTTGCAATAAGATCTAGTTTTGGGAAACGCACTTTAACTTCCACTTCCTGTTCCTGCGTCTGTTTAGGGTTGTTTCCTGACAATCTTAATATCATTAAAGAAATGTGTTTAATATTTTAGTCAACTAATCGCACACGCCCACAATGTAGCTACGACCTCTATGAGTCCACGTCTGATCAAAAGTTAAATATTTAGAAGCTAATGACACGATTGTGGCTGGTGTCATCAATCAATCTCGATTATTCATAAAGCCATCGAGGTTCGGTGGTTGTTATTCCATTTAATGCTAATTGTAACCACAAACACAGCATTTGCCATCATGAGCTGATGACATTTATCGCCACAGAAGTCTTTGTCTTGATGCCCGCTGCTGAAACACATTAAACAGTAAGAAACTCCGCCTGGTGGTGCAACCATGTACTACAGCTAATCTGAAATACATTTCCTGACAAGCTCGTCCATCCTTCTTTACAATAATGTCATTTTTTAACCCTGGACACGTAACATTAGCCTTGAAATCAGCTCAATTACAACTCATCACTTTGACCAGAAGACCTTAACGGCCACAGAAGTCTTTGTCTTGGTGCTCGTTGCTAGCTAAACTCCCGCAATGCTCTCTGCTTGCCAACATGAATAGTTTGAGTGATGCCTCCTCGTGTCAAACACAGCAAACGAGCTGCAGTTTTCCATCTCATTGAGTGAACAGTGTGTAATTTGTGAGAGGCTCCACCTGGTGGAGCAACCAGGCACTGCAATAAGTTTTCTGACATGCACGTCCATCATCTTCTGCCTTATTGGTTAATTTATCGGTTAGATTTTTTATCTGTCAGAAATGAATTCTTTATTTTGGAACTCAGTATACAGTTGTAAGAAATCAGCTCATTTACTTTGTGCTGGAAACAAAGGCCCGATGTTACGTGACCTTAAAGATGCAAAAGAACATCTGCAGCAGAACAATGCATGAGCATCTGCATGAGGCAGATCTTTATCTTCTTTATCTCTATTATTACACGGTGAGGTCATGACTCTGAGTTGACTTATGTCTTGATTTAGATAGAATTAAATCGAACTTTGAGGTGAGGTCTTGTGGTTTTGTGTCGAGTGGTGAGTTTTGGGAAATCCAAACGGCGACAAAAGACGTTTTTCTACTGCAAGAAGTCGACGTTACAGGAACCAGCCGCCTACTGGGACTTTTTAAGTCTTTCTTGTTTCCATTGTGGAGCAGAATTCAACAGCTTCAAGTCACAGCGCATCAAGAAAACGACAGATATTTAGTTACTGGGCGTAATTTCAGTTCTGTGTCGGTAACGGAACAATGGAGGTTTGTTATGTTGGCTTTTATGGAAAATTGTACGACGAGGAGGAGATCTTGGACGAAGATGTCCGGAGCAGTGCTGAAACCTGCACCAAGGGTTTTTTTTAGAGAAAAGTCCCGACCTCAGAGTTGGTACTTTTTCCTCCTCTGACAGAGTTTGTACTTGGGCGGTTGCAAGTTGCTTTCCACCAAACAAAACCCTGATATATGTCATTATTTTGTCCGAACCAAACAAGCCCGCTCTCCTACGTCGCTCCCTCCTGGTTGAATGTTGCACTTGTCTGGATTGTGATGAAGATGAAAGAACCAAGAACTTTAACCGTTGAATCGAGTCAAAAACGGCACAGGTTTGACACCTTCATACCTCTCAGCTGTGCGAATTTGCTGTTTTTCTTCTTTTGAAACACTTTATCCACAAACAAAAGGTGTCACTTTGCATTTTAGGACATGATTTCTGATGAGAAGATAATCAGCGCAACGACTTTGATCCCAGGAGTTGTTCAGTTGTTCGGTCCGTACGGTGTCGGTCAGTGTTTCCCAAAACCCAAGATGACGTCTTCAAACGTGTTGTTGTGTCCTCAACCCAAATATATTCAGTTTATTATCTCAGAGGAGGAAAAATAAGCATAAATATTCACATTTAAGAAGCTAAAAACTGTGAATTTAGACTTTTTTTTGTTGTAAAAAATGGCCTAAAGTGGTTAATTAATCATCAAACCAGCAGTTAAAGCTGAGAGTTGTGTGTCTGTGTGAGTTTCAGTGTGTTTGTGCTGAGCTAAGATGGTAAATGTCTGCCTCCTCTGTTCCTGTGAAGCCGCCTGGTGAAGCTTTAACTGCGTTAATGCTCATCTGCATGAGCGATATTTTATAGTAATTTTATACAATAATGGGTTTTTTTTCTCCCTTTTTTTTTTTTTATCATGATGGAGTAGAGCTGGAAAAAAATCCATAACTGAAACGAGAGAATACTGTAGGAAGATTAATGAAATGAAATAAAGAATGATAAACCATTAATTTAATGTCTGGTGGAGAGATATTTTATTAGGTTATATTTCTTATTTTCTAAGGTTAGATTTTATTAGCCCAGATACGGATCTCCTATAGAGAGCCTGAGGGTTTATTAGGCGCTAAAGTGTCTGTCTGAGCTCAGAAACGGAGAAAGTGGTCCTTGTGTTTCACACTTGACCCTGTTTTTAACCGGAGGTCACCTGGCCAGCTCGCCGCCACCGCCGCCCCCCCGCCGGCGGCTCCGGTTACCGCTGGAAGTGTGTTTCCAGGCCTCGCTGTTTAGAGAGCGTTTGTAAATCAGCTTTTAAATCGGTAGCTGCCCCTGATTATTAATAGAAAATAACTTCGGAGAGCAGCTTTCCACTTTTAAAGTCCCCACAAAGAGGCAGGATAAGGACGTATCGGACATCGGCTGTAATTTCCTCCGGCTCATCGCGGTTTCCTCGCCCTTACCTCTTTGTGCCTCTTTGCCCCCCTCCCAGCCCCTCCACCTCTTTCTCCCCCCCCCCGCTATCACCAGCGAGTCTTCTTGTCTGTGTATTAGTATTAGCAGCAGCAGCAGTGTCCCCTGAAGTAAAACAATCTGCTGTAATCTATCAGCGCGTTATCGGCCCTATCTGAGAGCTGAGAAAGCCGGGGCCGGGGCTGTGGCGCCGCTCTCCGGAGCTGATAAAGTTTCAGAGTTCAGCGATGATGAATGTTAAGAAACTACACCCTCGTTACCGGCGATGTGGACTTGGCAAAGCCGAGCGACGGGGAGGGAAAAAAAAAGGGAAGGAGAGGAGGGTGGCGGCGGGAGGAAAAAGAGGAAAAAAGAGGTCTTCTTGGACGCTGGACGAGTCTTTTCTGCTCTTGAGTTTCTTCTGGGATCACCTTCTTATTTCATCTCCTGTAACCCTCTGAACTCTTCCTGGGAGCTTTTTTTTATTTGCTGCCGTCACATTTGTGCTCACTGTTTGCTCATTTTTCACTGCAGTATAAAGTCCAGCGGCTCAGAAACGTCCTCTGACACAGTTATAAGGCCATAAATCATAAAAAAGGCCAAAGAAAAAGTTTAATATGTTTGATTATTTATTCTGCAAACATTTAACAAACCTGGAATCAACACTGGAAAACCTGCTCCCTCAACGTATTGTAGATATTTAAC
>NW_007579061.1:186168-201074 GCF_000690725.1 Stegastes partitus | reverse complement strand
TCAGCCAACCGCTGACAGTAAGTCTCCTATGCCAGTACGGCATGATTATTAGACTTCACACAAAGACCTTTTTTTTCACCATGCAGTAGACCTGCTAAAGGATTAAGACGTGTTCAGTCAGTGGAGGGCTCCTTAAAGCTGAGTTCAGGTTAATGTTATGATGGAGGATTTGCTGCACAGGCACCTCAGCTTTAACCAGCATTCCATTTGTTGATCAATGAAGCTGTAATTATTAATCAATTACTAAATTGTTGTCATCCTATTAAATGTGAATATTTTCCAGTTACTTTCTTCCACTCTGACAGTAACTGAGTATCTTTTAAACAAAACAAGGCATTTGTCATCTTGGGCTTTGGGAAACACTGATCAACCCTTTTCTATAAATATATATATATATTTATATATTATATTTCATTATTATGCTTTCACGTGTGCTGTATGCTTCCTACAGCTTGCCATCAATGCAGAACAGAAGCTGGAGATCGACAGGCTGAGGCGAGAGCTGGACTCCACACGAGCAGAACTGACCCGAGTGAACAACGCCCTGCAAAGCAAAGAGATGGTAGGAAGATTTCTGGGAGCTTTTCCACAAGTCTTTCTTGAGAAGAAGCAGCGGTTGTAATGCTCTCATTCATGTTTTGCTCCCCAGAGCGGCACCCAGCTGAACAGCACGCTGGCAGGCCTGCAGGCGGAGAGGGAGGTGCTGCTGCGGTCAGCGAGAGAACAGGAGGCCGAGCTGAACTCCCTCAGACAACAAGCTCAGCTCCAGCAGAGCTCCCTGGAGCAGGAGAGGCAGCGGAGCAGCATGGAGCTGGGCAGCCTGCACGCCCAGTTACAGCAGCAGGTGCTCTACTCTGTTCATGACTGTGTAGTAAAGCTTTATGAGTTAGTTAGTAGTTACTGATGAGTCTGTGTGTGTCACATCAGGCCTGTCGGGAAGGGGAGCTGGCCCACAAGCTGCAGGAGGAGCAGTTCTGTCTGCTGCAGTGTGCAGTGGTGGAGGCCGAGGGCATCATACTGGACGCTGTGGCCAAAATAGACGACCCCATACATGTCCGCTGCATCAGCTCTCCTGGTAACAACACTTTTATTCCCTCCCCAAAGAAGAAACCATATTTATTTAATACTAAGCCTGGCAAAGCACCTTTATTTACACTCACATATAGAAGAATCCTGAACAAAATCCAAATTGTACTGGCCAAATTTAGAAGAATTATTCAGTAATAATTCAGTAATCTGTACAATCGATCAACATTTCTTGTTTTTTAGGGTTTATTGGGGTTTTTTTTTTTACTAATGTCCGTACATTTTTGCTCATCACCCTTTGCTGCTGTAACACTGCAAAGTTCCTTGCTGTGGGATCAGTAAAAGCCTGTTTTATCTTGTGTTAAAAGACACTACAAGGACATTCAGAAACAAGAGCAAAAGGAACCAGATTTTTCATTTTAATTTTTGTGCTTTCAGTCTGTTGAGTCAGTGGTTACTTAGTCTCTGAACTCTTAGCTAACAGTGAAAACTGCCCATCACAGATTCCCAGAGCTCGAGGCTGGTGTCTTTAAACAAAACAATCTGCACTTCTTGGACAACTGTGAAGCCAATACAGAATCATCTGCGACTGTCACATGTCAAAAAATCAGGGACTTTATGGTTGAGCTGCAGACTGTGTTTACACAGAGCAGAGAGGCAATAAAAATAGAAACACATTCAAAATCTAAGTGGTAAGATCGTATGTAGAGTCACCATTTTTTCCCCCAGTATTGGTATTACCTGTGGACACTTGGAAAAATGTTGGACGTGCTGATTCTAGGCTTTTTTATTTTTTGTAAAATAAGCATTCAAAAAATTGCAACTGGCTGTACTATAATTTTTTGAGTTCTCTTTCCTTCAAGCCATGGTTGTGCAGGTGCAGGACTTTACTTTGCAGTAAAAAAAAAAATGCAAATAGTCCGGAAAAAATTTGACAGAAACAAAAAACATGAAGGTTACATTGACTGACTGCTCCTGCACACTTTTCAGCACTCAGGTGTGTTGAATGTAAATTTCAAATTACAACAAGACTGCATATAAAAGCAAAAAACAATCGAAAACCTACAGTAAAGACTGAACCTTGTCCTCTTACTCAGACTTTAATATGTGATTCTCGAACCAATTCTCCTTGTTTTCAGATTATTTGGTGAACCGAGCTGAAACAACTCTGTGTTCTATCGACAAAATGCAGCAGAGCCACTTGGTCTACATGGGAAACAGGAATGGTAAGATAGGAATCATTTGTGTGTGTTCAGATTAGAACTTTATAGTGTGTGTACACCTCAGGTGGTGAGTGTATCGATCCCTCCTCTCTGCTCTGCAGATGCCAGTGGTTTGTTGAGAGCGGTCACACAGTTTTCCCACCTTGCTGCTGACACCATTGTGAACGGAGCAGCGACGTCGCACTCAGCTCCCACCGACCAGGCCGACCGTAAGAGACAAGCTCTGTAACTGTTGGTTAGAACGCTGAATGCATTATACACTTCAGTCTTGTGTCTCTCATGCAGGTTTGACTGATAGCTGTCGGGACTGTGCGAATCACTGCCTTCAGTTCTTGAAGGACCTGAAGCTACAGGCCAGTTTGCCAAGAGCAGACCCATCGGCGATACGCTACACTGTTCAGCGGCTCCTCACGTTGGGACAGGTGGGATAGAGGTTTTTTATTTGCAAGATTTTTTTTTGGCAGCTTTTATTAGATTGGAACAGAGCAAAGGTTCTGGGCTTGACAGCTGTAATAAGGAGTCAGCCCTATTACATGGTGTACTACAAGGTGAGCTACTGAAGCTCCCTGGACAGAGTGTATATTTATCAGAGTAAGAAAACACAAATGTCTACAGCCAAGCTACCAGCTCTGTGAATCTGTACCTCTCAGTACTCACTGCTGCAGCTCTGATGTCTGCTGTAACTGTATGATTCTTGTTTAGGATTTGCGCCCAAAAGGACAAGATGTGCTGAAAGAAGAGCTGGGGAGCATGGTGGACAAGGAGATGATCGCTACATCAACTGCCATCGAAGAGGCTGTGCTGCGAATGGATGTAAGCACAAACACATCAGCATTTTTAAAATATTAGAGTGTACAGACAACAAACAGTTCATGTAGTTTATCATTAAAACAAACGTATAAAATAAACCAAATAATCAATCCTGCCACTCTCAGCACAGATAAACCCAGACCAGTTACTTAGAGTTATTCCATGTTGCTAAATTTAAAAAATGTATACTTTCAGTCAGTTTTTGCAGCTTCCATTGTGGCAGTCAATCTCTTTTGCAGATGTCTTAACTGAGCAATGCTTTGTGGTATGGACATGAAATAGATCCTAAACTACATTCATATTGACCTTAAAAAGTTTGAAATTTAACATGCAGAACCCTGCAGAAACCTTGCGCTGACTAGCTCCTCCTACTTGAATTTTTAAGACCGCTTTATCAGGTCCAACACACGCTGACAGATAAACCTGACACATATGCATAACATCTGTTCCCATGTTTGTTTCACAGGAGATCCTGAATCAGGCAAGGAGAGAAACTACTGGTGTTAAGCTGGAGGTCAACCAGAGGTAAGATGAATACTGCATCAACTTAAAAAAGTTAGTTTTCTGTTTTGTTTTTCCTTCTCTGTCATAATTTTAATCTGTGTGATTTTTTTTGTGTTCCATTACAGTATCCTGGGATCCTGCTCAGACCTGATGAAGGTAAGAAGTCCGTCCTTCAAATAATCTTCTGTAAACTCAAGTTAACATTCGTTCCCTGAGTATCGTTTTGCTCTGCTCTGTCCTCTCCAGGCTGTTCATATGCTTGTTACAGCTTCTACCGATCTACAAAAAGACATTGTGGAAGGAGGCAGGGTGAGTTGGAGTGGCACCATCATCTAAAATTCTAATTACAGGAGAAATTCAGACCTTCTCCCATATCTGTATTAAACGGGTTAAAAAGATTCACTTTTTTTCTTTTTTTACATGTCTTTGCTGACTAATACCTTTATATTAGGCTGTTATTTGCTACTGGAGATATTGGATTTCACTTGAATAAAATGAAATTTTAAATGAACTAAATTCCCTATTAATTATAATAAAGGCATTAAAGGTTATTCCCAACTTTGGTTAAGTAGGAAATAGTTTTTTGAAAAGTAAGACTTATTTTTTCACAGTAAATGTCATATTTTATAGACATATTTTCTCTTGTACTGTACAAAACATGAAAATATATCGTGGTTAATTCAATCTGATATAGACCAAGAAATCCTTATTGTGTCTTGTACTAAATACTCATCATATTGCAAGGATGACAAATTACAAAACTAGTTTTTTGAAATGTTGGTAGATTTCTTCTGAAAAACCTGGAAAAGAAAGCCGAATTAACTATTTGTTTAGTATTTTTCTTATTTGTGCACTAACCAGTAAAGTCATCAGTCAACGTCAAAGAGTCAAAATTGGCAGCTTTTGAATTTTGTTTTCAACAATTAAGTACTGAGGATTTGATTATAAAAGTTATTAAACTGCTTCCCTACTTTTAGACTTTTTTTAATTTTACTGTATTACTTGTATTTACAGCACATACTCTGGCTTGTATGAATTTATGGTGTTTTGTAAGTGCATGCTGGCTGGGTAGAGTTTAGTTCATCCTGTCATACAGATGTATTCATCACAAGGATGACATTTAATAACACTGGCTTTTATGGAAAAGATGACTGAATTGGAGCAGGGAAGACATTATATGAACAAATTTCTTCAGAGAAGTTATATCGTATAACATCATGTCCGCAAAAAGGCATTGGCTGTTTTTGTACCGCTCTCTGACATTTAAAAAAATGTAAGTTGTCAGACAATTTAATAAATGGCATTTATTGTTGGGTTGGCAAGTAAAACTGGAATGGCTACTTACATGAACAATAATTATCATTACATACGGCTGAAAAGTACTGGTGGAACACAATAAAAACATCTGTGGTAAATAATTTTAGGTCTTATCATCTGCTGGTTTTCTGTTATTCATAGTTTAATGCATGACCATGAAAAAAGCATTAAACTCTTAAAAAGTCTCAAATTTAGTTTGATTACCGCTGCAGAAGCCCTACTTTAAGTGCTGCATGTAGTAATAAGTAATATTTGTTCTTCCTGCAGGGGGCAGCGTCTATCACAGAATTCTATGCCAAAAACTCTCGCTGGACCGAAGGACTCATCTCTGCCTCCAAAGCGGTGGGCTGGGGGGCCACACAACTGCTGTACGTATGAAAAACCAACAATACTAAACACATCCGCTATTAGTTACATAATACTTCTCCAGAATATCAGACTGTATGTTGCACATTCACTTCTTTACTGTCAGAGACTCCGCTGATCGGGTTGTGGGTGAAAATGGAAGATACGAGGAGCTCATCGCCTGCTCGCATGAAATCGCTGCCAGCACTGCCCAGCTAGTAGCTGCTTCTAAGGTACAAACTTATGTCAAAACATCGTTCCGCTGAAGTATTTCAAAGACACCCAGTGGAGTGTCTGAATCTTTGTACAACAAGCAAAAGAACATAATGTACATTTAGGCAGCAATGGACAGTAACTCAAGTCCTGCAAAGTACAGTTTTGTCTCCATTTTACATCCAACCAAATGAACAAAACTGTGTCTTGTTGGGGTTCTTGTCACATTTCAAGTATGTGACTTATTTAGTCCAAGAGACCATCTGAGGTAGTCTCAAAGACATAACATTTTCCAGCAAGGCTAAGCAAAAAGACAAAAATACATACATTTCTGTTGTGGATTTTATTATCTGACAAGTTCAGGAACAGCTGAAATCAACTGTCTGTGTATGCAATATCAGTATTTGCTGTTCACGGAAGAATCTGTACAGTATCAATGTCTTCATACTTATAGAGTAACCCTGTACAATATCATTCCTGTCCACATTCAAATGAATCTGTGCAGTACCGAGATTTTAGATTTTCTACATGGAGAAGAATCTGTACATAATTAAGGATCATGTACGATTATTTTGTCTCATTTTATCCTATTAGGTACTTAAAACCAGCTCCACTTAAACCAGTTTGGTTCACCATAATTACATCTTCTGTATCCAGCTGTTCACTCTGGCTCATTGAGGCTATTTATTCTTTTGGAATTAGTATCAATATAAAGTGTGTCATAAGGACACTGTTTTTAGAAGAACATGTTGCTGCTGAATTTTTAAAATGACATTTCTGAATGCTGAGAGCACCACAAACAAAATTACATTCACCTGTACTGCTTTGTGATGGAGACAAACATATGAAAACTAGATTTGTATGGAATGTTCCAATGTCAGAAAACGTTTCTATATGTTGTGATTTCGTTAAGCTGAGTCTTGTAGAATATTTGCAAAATATGAATGCAAAAAATATAATGAGAAATATTTATTTGTAGTTTAATTTGACCATGGCGCCTCACCAAACATTCTTGTATTCTGCTGTAATTTCAGGTGAAGGCTGACCGCAACAACAAGAAGCTGTACACGCTGCAGCAGGCCTCACGACACGTGAACGACATGGCTGCTGTGGTTGTCACCTCCACTAAACACGGGCAGCAGCAGATCTCTGACCACGGTGAGAGGAGGAACTGAAGGAGTATACAAGCAGATCAGAGAGGCTTCACATGTCTATAAGTGAAACAAGCTGTGAACACAACATTGACTTCATTATCATGGCGTCAATTTTATAAGGTGGCAACGTTAAGATACAGATGCCTATTTACACACCCAGCAAATATGAACTAAATTTCCAATGATTTAGAGTTGTGTTTCTGTTCATTTAGAGAATATAAGTCCTACATTCCCTCTCTTTCAGCTCTGTTTTTGGTTTCCACCAAGTTGTAAAAGAAATATTCAGCTCTTGCTAAAAACTCCATGTAATGTTTTTGTTTTTACAGGTGTAATGGACTTCTCTGGCATGTCTCTGATCAAACTGAAGAAGGAGGAAATGGAGGCTCAGGTGAGACCAATGTGTCCTAAAACTGATCTTTTTTTTTTTCATTTTCTATTTAATGCAAGCACCCCAAGGCTACCTCAGTGGGACTACTTGTGGCAGGGGTACACTGAAAGACTGTGTAGTAGCTCAACTCATTTGAATTTTTTTTTTTAAAAAAAGTTAGTTTTGACTGAAAATAAATATTTTGAGTCTACTGTAAAGCTGTGCATTGTGATAAGTGTATGAAAACTAGTGAGTCTCAGCAGTTCGCTGTAAGTAATAGATGAAATGCTAAAATGTATGGCTTAAAGCAACCAGGTGGAATAAAATGTTATGAACAATAAGTGGTAAAAATAGAGAGCTAAAAGGTAACAAAACAAATAAATGATGTAGACTAATCAATAGATAAATGGTGAGCTTAAAGGTCATGGATAAATAGTTCAACTGGTAAGCTTATAAAGATATTGGATAAATAATTGAAATAGCTTTTAAAACTAATAAATGTCTTTAAAAGTTAGCTCATAAAGCTAATGGCAAATAGTTGAGCTTGTCAGCTTATAATGCTAATGGTTAACAGCTGAGGTAGTTAGCATAATGCTAATGATTTGAGCTGAAGTAGTTAGCGTAATGATAATAGCTGACGTAGTTAGCTTAATGCTAATGGATAATAGCTTTTATTTTATTTATTTGACCTTTATTTTACCAGGTAAAAATGTTCGAGAACCAGTTCTCATTTGCAAACATGACCTGGCCAAGAGGTGCCAGCACGAACAAATACACATGTAAATTATAGATACAAAAGTAAACAGGTAAAAAGCATGGGAGCAACTACAATCTTTTGGATTTTAAGCCTGTAAGTGGTGAGTAGAGTCAGAGTTGCAAGTTTGAGGGTGTTTTGTAAGGTGATCCAGTCTTTAGCTGCTGCAAAGCAAATAGAGTTACGGCCAAAAATGGTACAGGTATTGGGGATGATGAGCTTGATGTATTCATTAGACCTAGTACAATAAGAATTATGGGCGACATGAAGAAGAGAGGACAGGTAAGGAGGTGTCTTGGCCTTTAATTGATTTGTAAATGAAATGAAACCAGTGGTGAAGCCGCCGAGTATGAAGGGAGGGCCACCTCGCCAATTTATAGTGATCGCAGTTGTGGGTGTGGAAGGGTGCATTAGTGGCAACGCGGCTGGCTGAGTGATAAAGAGTGTCCAGTTTTTTAAGCTTGGTGCTTAGGGCCATTTTGTAAATGATGTCACCATAATCCAAACTCGGGAGTATTGTCATCATGACAAGGGTATGTTTAGCAGCATGAGTGAAGGAGTCTTTGCTGCGGAAGAAGAAGGCTAGTCTGGTTTTGAGTTTAGTCTGAAGGTTGTTAATGTGTGTGGCGACAGAGATGAATCCAGCCAGAAGCCTAGATATTCATAGGATTTGACGGACTCCACAGACAAGCCATCTGTACAGCTGATCGTTAGGGGCGCGGCTGGATGCAACATTCCTCCTGTCAAAGATGATGCATTTGGTTGTACTGATGTTAAGGCAGAGGTGGAGGTTGTGAAAGGACTGCTCAACAGAAGTGAAGCTGAGCTGAAGAGTGGATGCTGCAGCATGGAGTGAAGGGCCAGCTGAGTATTGTCAGCATACAAATGGATCTGGGAACCGCCAGCAGCTTTTGCAACATCATTAATGTAGATTGAAAATAAGGTTAGGCCCAAGATTGAGCCCTGAGGTACACATTTGGAGACAGTAAGTTGATCTTACAGAATTTTTTCCGTCTTCACCTGCTGGACAGGGTCTGTAAGGTAGCTGGCAAACCAGTCACAGCAAGTAGAGGGCAGACCGATGCTGCCTACGAAGGAGGATCCATAGATCAACAGAGTCGAAGGCCTTAGCAAGGTCAATCGATAAGGCTATGCAGATCTGCTTGCTGTCTAATGCTGTAATAGTATTGTCCAGGACCTTCATAGTGGCTGTCACACACCCATGTCCAGCCTGGAAACCCGATTGCAGGTCTGACAAGATCTGGTTTGACTGAAGGAAGTGGCTTAGCTGTTTCAAAACCAACTTCTCCAGGACCTTGGGGAGGCATGGTAAAATGGAAATGGGTCGATAGCAGTTGGGGTCAGAGTCAGAGCCACCTTTGAAGAGGGGAAAGATTGTTGTCAATTTCCAGTCAGGAGGGAAGACAGAGAGCTGTAAAGATAGATTAAATATTCTTGTGATGGGAGCAGCAATGATGTGAGCAGCTGATTTTAAGAACATGGGATCAAGCCCATCAAAGCCAGCAGATTTGTTAGGGTGTAGCCTGGTGAGGTCATCTTGTACTTCTGAGATAGAAAGAGATTTAAAGGAGAAACCAGTATTGCAGGATGGGGAAAGTCAAGTATCAGAAGAGGCTGTATCGGGGTCTGAGGTAAAGTATGCTTGAGTTGCATTAACAAAGTGTTGGTTGAGGAGTGAGGCCATATGAGACTCGTTAGCTTAAAGTAATGGGTAAATTGTTGAAACAGCTTAAAGAGTAGCCAGTATATAAGTGATACAGGGTTGACCTAAACAGCTAAACGTACTCTAATGAATACATTAGTAAATAAATAGCAAAAAGTAATGCAAACATGGTGGAAAATTGTCAAATTTTCAGACATCAAACTTCTATGAATCAAAAATAATAATACATGTTGATCGAGTTAGCACTAACAACTCAGGTGCACAACAACTTTATTGTACCACTAAATAGTTGTTATATATTTATTAGTGTAAAATAAGTCTAGTATTTGAATTCACTGACCTTGGCTGGGGATTTGTGTGAGTCTAAAACGTTTCAGAGCCACTGAAGAAGGTCGTCTGCTCTCTGAATCTCTCAGGTGAAGGTGCTGCAGCTGGAGAGTCAGCTGGAGCAGGAGAGAGTCCGTCTGGGTGAGCTGAGGAAGAGACACTACGACCTCGGCTCCTCTGGGACCAGCGCTGACGGAGACGGCGGAGACGACAGCTTCCCTCCACCGCCACCACCGACTCTACTCGACTCCACCCCAGTACCTCAGTCCTTTTCCCAGACACAGCCTAACATCAGCACTCAGAGCTTTGCACCATCCAATCCGTTTGCACCGA
This sequence comes from Stegastes partitus, assembly GCF_000690725.1. Lineage (NCBI taxonomy): Eukaryota > Metazoa > Chordata > Actinopteri > Pomacentridae > Stegastes > Stegastes partitus. Next base: position 191,017 of record NW_007579061.1, on the reverse strand, counting down.
CTCAGACACAGTCTTCGTCACTGCCCCAGCCGTACACATCAACACACACCTACACACAGGCCTACACACCCTCTCAGACCTACACGCCTTCACAAACTTACACACCTTCACAATCCTACACGCCTTCACAATCCTACACACCTTCACAATCCTACACGCCTTCACAATCCTACACACCTTCACAATCCTACACACCTTCACAATCCTACACGCCTTCACAATCCTACACACCTTCACAATCCTACACGCCTTCACAATCCTACACACCCTCCCAGCCCTACATCCCGACTCAGCCTTTCACACCGTCTCAACCGTACACCCCAAACCCAACTCAGAGTTACTTGAAACCTCAGTCTTATTCGCCATCGCAGCCGTCATCACTGACATCCAACCTCACTCAGCCTAAACCATTCCAGCACCAGGCAGCTCAACAGAACAACACTGAGTCCACGAAACCAACCTCAAAGAGACCAAATATTTTTACCAAATCTGGAAACCTGCTGAAGAATGCGGTAAGTGCTGAGCCTCACCTGCTGAACTTAATCTCACATGCTTTTTAACTGAGTAGCCGGTGTGTATAAGAGTGTTTCTTTTCATTACAGTTCAAACGAGGTGAAACTGGAACAGGGGAGTCTTGAAGCTGACTGAAGAGGAGGAATCTGATTGAATGGTGTTACTTAAGCACTCGAGAAATTAATGTCCTTTATAATGTAAAAAACACTGATTTTATCCTTGGCTCTGTATCAGAAATGTAAACGCAGCTTTGTTTGTGCTTTATAGGAATCACATTTACAAATTAAATGACAATAGAATATTTTGTCATCATACTGACAGTTATATTATCTAAGAGTTGTATTAAATTTTTTTAAAAATGTCATAATTTTTGTGGCATTTCTTCCTCTACTTGCTTTACACAGTTACTTTTTCAAATATTGTTCCATAATTTGCACAGTGTAAATGTTTTGGTCTTGTTAAGAGCAAATCCTGGTGTTGACTACACCTTAAAGGCTGTGCTACACAGATAAGTGCCATTTTATTCTGTATTTTTTTGGTGTCTGCATTAAAAAAAAAAGTTCTGTTGTGTGACCTTTGTCACTGTTGTAATCCATCCATCCATTATCTGTACACCGCTAAATCCTCACCAGATTCGCGGGGGCGCTGGAGCCCATCCCAGCTGACTGAGGGCGAAGGCAGGGGACACCCTGGACAGGTCGCCAGTCCATCGCAGGGCTATACTTAGAGACAGACAACCATCCATCCATCCATTATCTATACACCGCTTAATCCTCACTAGGGTTGCGGGGGAGCTGGAGCCTATCCCAGCTGACTTAGGGCGAAGGCAGGGGACACCCTGGACAGGTCGCCAGTCTATCGAAGGGTCACACTTAGAGACAGACAATCAAGCACACTCACATTCACACCTACGGACAATTTAGAATCCCCAATAAACCTCAGCATGTTTTTGGACTGTGTGGGAGGAAGCCGGAGAACCCGGAGAGAACCCACACTGCATGAGGAGAACATGCAAAGTTGCTGCGTGGCAACTGTGCTAACCACTGAACCACCTTGCAGCCCCTGTTGTAATACAAACTATGAAAATATAGTTAAAATGATCATTTAACCATGTTACAGGACGTGCTACATTTCTGCAGAGGGGCTAAAAAGCTACAGTGATCCTTTTGAATCTTATTTTAAGACATATAAGATGGTTTTTATGTTCCTAGCTTTGTAGTTAAGTTAGTAATACTGAGTGTCCTGCAGAACGAAGCGTTCTTTCACTACAAGTAGTGGATAGTCAAGTCACCATATTTATATTATTTACTGGCTGCACTCAGTAAAAACAGAAGGTTTAGCTTTTTCACTGTTCTTTATGTAGCACAGCAGAAACAACGATTGAGCCAAGGTGCTTTCTCACAGAAAAAAAGATGGATTTTGTGAATTTATCCATAAAATGGTGAGATTAAGGTTGAGACCCTCCATAATTATTTATTGTATACTTTTACAAAAGTTATTTAAATATTACAATTAAATTTTGCAATATTGTATAAAATACAAATTGACCTGATCAATTAACCTGATTAGCTTAAATGTTAAGGTTAGAAACCCACAGCATAACATGATGTGATAATTAACTGACTGTTTGAGGATTGGGACTGTTTGACATTTTTAAGGGTTAACTCTGATGGCATTTCTTACATATTTTTTGGGTATTTTTACAAACAACTTTTCCTTCTTTTATGTTGTTACTATAGAAAATATAGCTCCAACCCCTCATAGAAGAGCTGTGTTCAATTTCAAAAGCTAAATATTTGAGCCACCATGAAAAATCTTATAATCTGCATTAAATCTTACATCAATAAGTTTAAATGTAGCTGTGTTATATTATCAGTCATTCATTCACCGTTTACAGACCGAACAGATGCTGCATAGGAAGAGTGTTGACAGTACTTTAAACACTTTAAGGCTCTTGTGTTTGCTAATATCTGCATCATAATTGAAATAAATCCATGTATTTTTTTTCTGTTTTGACAATGTTGTGTTTAAAAGTGTCAGAACAAGTAAAAGTCTCTTCGTGCTGTAATATATTCTCACAGCGACCTCATCTGTCATTCCTGTCATGCGCAGTACAAACTGCAATCTCACCACCATGGAAGTGACTCCAGAGGGAGCAGAAAGCAGGAGAGTCAAGTTAGAGCAGTTTACAATACTCCAGCCAGACAGCATCGCCTTCACAATTAAAGCACAAATACTGGCTACTGATCCTCAGAGAGCAGACAGACCTTGTCATTTATACTGTTTTAAATTATTGATTTGTACAGTTTAGGATTACAGGGCCAGTGCACATTAATAGAAATTTCTGTCGAAGTGCCAACCACAACATACACATATAACAAGACAAGATTGAGAAAAACTGAGAAAATACTTTAAAAAACAAGGACACAATACGTAAAAGATAAAACAAAGCACACCTCAGTTATGTAGAAGCAGTTAAGTAATAGAATATAGAGTCATATATAGTCACACACTTTCCTTTTAACCAACCCAATGAGACACATAGACACTGTTTGTTTTGGGGGCTGTCAATGTCCAGCAGCCCAAACCACAAATGTGACAAAAATAAAAATAAAAAAAGATAATAATTAAAAACTGTTCAAAATAAAAGGCACATAGGACTTACATTTAAGAAGCTGAACCCCAATTTCTATTTTCAAAAAAAGACTTTTGACAATTCTCAAAACATTCAGATTTCATCTAAATATGTTCTACTTTTATTCATATACTTTATTATTTTAAGCATATACTTCATGCTTTTAGACACATACTTTACACGTCTATGCACTTGCTAAGACTATGTATATTATTACAATCTTGAGTTTCCAATGGCTCCTATAACTCTGAATTTTCTGGATGGAATCAACGAAACACAGTCTTCAAATCATGCATTTTGGTTCCTTCATAAATGTATTACAAGTCTTCTGGAAATAAAACAAAATCTGCTGCGTCAAATATATACATGCAACAACTTGAATGACAGAATGAAGGTTTTAAACGGGTCTAACCAAAGTTCCTGTTTAAACCAAATGGAGAATCTGGACTGTGAAGAAGAAACAAGTCTGTGTTAGAAAATCAACGGATTTAGTTTAACTACACCAGTTCTTTCAGGAGGAGTCAAAGATACAACCAGAAGTTTATCAGAAGCTTGTGGACGGCTACCAAAAGTGGCTAGTTGAGGTGAAAATGGCCAGAGGACATTTAACCAAATATTAATAGTGCTGTGTGTGTCTTTTTTAACCCTGCAGATTTTGTCAAATTTCCAGAAGACCTGTAATAAATCTATGAAAGAACCAAAGTGCATGATTGTTTTTGGGGACAAAGATACATGTTTAATGATTCGATCATAAAATTCAGAGTTAAAAGAGTCGATGGAAACCATAGACTGTATAAAAGATGGACGTAGCTACCGTGACGTCACCCGTTGGTTTCTGCACTGAGAAAATGAAGTCAGGGGCTGTGTCTGAAATCACTCCCTATGCCCTATGCACTATATAGGGTGCACGCCATTTTGTAGGGGTGTCCGAATGTTAAGTTACAAATGTTACACCCTATATAGTGCACTCAAAATATCCCACAATGCACCGTAAAAAGTAGTGTACACCCGATGGTCACTAACCGAGCAATGTGGATCGTCATGCATTGCGCGAAAGGAAATGGAAATGGAGATGAACGAGAGCGTGGAAAAATTCCCGTTTGTTTTGTTAAATTTTGTTTTACCCGGACAGTGAACGTCGCTAAAATTGCGGCGCTCGGTTGTGATTTGGACATACAACACCACTTTATTTAAATTGCTTTTAGTTACTGGATCCTGAAGAAACGCTCTCTCATCTGGTATGTACAACAAAATGACAATAAACTTGATTTAATTTGATTTCTTAGCTACGCAATAAACTGTTAATTTGGTGTGTTTGTACTACGCTGTTGCAGCACAAATTGCGGCAAGTGAGCGACGTAATTAATAGCTCGAGTAATGTCCAAAATGATACTTTGTCGAGGTGCTCCCTATATAGTGCACTACATAGTGATCACTATATAGGGAGTAGGGAGTAGGGAGTGAGTGGGTGATTTCGGACACGGAGGGTTTTGCTACTTCCTGGTTGACATCTTGGATTTTTGGAGCCAGTGACGCAAAAATCGTCGGGGGGGGGGTGGAGCCATAGGAGCAGCGATTGGTCAGACGGATTGAGAGGCAGGCCCTCTCTGCCCGCCCACAATTACCGCCTTCTGCTCGCTTCTTCTGTATCGTCGCTGCCGACTGTCAATCAAGCCAGCCACGCCCCTTGCCCCGCAAAAT